>NW_028320732.1:0-57500 GCF_062004578.1 Staurois parvus
ACGTGCAGCAGTACATCTGTGAGTGTGAATGTAGGCAAAAACATGCTTAGCCCCATTGTATGAACTTCAAATGCCCCCATGAATGCCTGTCAGGCCTCAGTGCAGCCCCATGAATGCCTGTCAGGCCTCAGTGCAGCCCCCATGAATGCCTGTCAGGTCTCAGTGCAGCCCCCATGAATGCCTGTCAGGCCTCAGTGCAGCCCCCATGAATGCCTGTCAGGCCTCAGTGCAGCCCCCATGAATGCCTGTCAGGCCTCAGTGCAGCCCCCATGAATGCCTGTCAGGCCTCAGTGCAGCCCCCATGAATGCCTCTGTCCTCAGAGCAGCCCCCATGCATACCTGTTTGTCCTCAGAGCAGCCCCCATAAATGCCTGTCAGGTCGGCCCCCGTGTGCACGGCTGTCGGGCCTCAGATCGGCCCCCGTGTGCACGGCTGTCGGGCCCTCAGATCGGCCCCCGTGTGCACGGCTGTCGGGCCTCAGATCGGCCCCCGTGTGCACGGCTGTCGGGCCTCAGATCGGCCCCCGTGTGCACGGCTGTCGGGCCTCAGATCGGCCCCCGTGTGCACGGCTGTCGGGCCTCAGATCGGCCCCCGTGTGCACGGCTGTCGGGCCTCAGATCGGCCCCCGTGTGCACGGCTGTCGGGCCTCAGATCGGCCCCCGTGTGCACGGCTGTCGGGCCTCAGATCGGCCCCCGTGTGCACGGCTGTCTGGCCTCAGATCGGCCCCCGTGTGCACGGCTGTCGGGCCTCAGATCGGCCCCCGTGTGCACGGCTGTCGGGCCTCAGATCGGCCCCCGTGTGCACGGCTGTCGGGCCTCAGATCGGCCCCCGTGTGCACGGCTGTCGGGCCTCAGATCGGCCCCCGTGTGCACGGCTGTTTTGGACCATTTAACTTCATAAGGGAGTTTTGTTGCTCCCAAAACACAACAGATATTTCTTTAATTCACGTTTTGGCCCTCCAGTGTAAACACGCAGCAGCCTGCCGGCACTCTGTGGCCTTCCTGGTTTAGTCCCACAGTAAGTAGGAGTGTTACCCCCCTGCCTTGGTCCCAGTCTATGTAGGAATGTAGCCTCCTTGTCTTGGTCCCCCTGTATGTAGGAACGTAGCCTTCTTGTCTTGGTCCCCCTGTATGTAGGAACGTAGCCTCCCTGCCTTGGTCCCCCTGTATGTAGGAACGTAGCCACCCTGCCTTTGTCCCACTGTATGTAGGAATGTAGCCACCCTGCCTTTGTCCACTCTATGTAGGAACGTAGCCACCCTGTCTTGGTCCCCCTTTATGTAGGAAGGTAGCCTCCTTGTCTTGGTCCCCCTGTATGTAGGAACGTAGCCACCCTGCCTTGGTCCCCCTGTATGTAGGAAGGTAGCCTCCTTGTCTTGGTCCCCCTGTATGTAGGAAGGTAGCCTCCCTGTCTTGGTCCCCCTGTATGTAGGAAGGTAGCCTCCCTGTCTTGGTCCCCCTGTATGTAGGAAGGTAGCCTCCCTGTCTTGGTCCCCCTGTATGTAGGAAGGTAGCCTCCCTGTCTTGGTCTCACTGTATGTAGGAACGTAGCCACCCTGCCTTGGTCCCCCTGTATGCAGGAACGTAGCCCCCCTGCCTTGGTCCCCCTGTATGCAGGAACGTAGCCCCCCTGCCTTGGTCCCCTGTATGCAGGAACGTAGCCCCCCTGCCTTGGTCCCCCTGTATGCAGGAACGTAGCCCCCTGCCTTGGTCCCCCTGTATGCAGGAACGTAGCCCCCCTCTTGCTCACTCCTGAGGTGGACTAAGAACTATGGGATGTGTAGTGTGCATAGAGCAATGCCCAGCAATGCAGCTAACATGCACTGATCATTCCAAGCAAACAGAAGTGAGGGGGAAAAGTAGAGGTTTAGAGACTTATGGAGGACGTTACAAAATGGAGAAAAACACAGTAATAAACAATTTCATGACCGATTACAGGAACATTCGGCAGAGGATGTGTGGATAATTTTAGAGAATGATCTCGTTTAACCACTTGCCGTCCGCCTGCTGTTCATAAATGGCACCCGCCATTTCTAGCTGTGCGCGCTCCCTGGGAGCATGCAGCACCGCGATCCGGTGCCCCCTGTGTCCTCCGGACACAGTGAAACACCGATCGTCGAACGGGACCTCTGTACGAGGTCCCGATCATGTGATCCCTGATTGGCCAATCAGTGATCACATGCAAAGTAGTAAGCAAGATGTCACTTATGAATGATCACAGAGATCACGTGGTACAGGACCATTCACAACTGCCTTGGACCATGTGACAAGCTGTGACCAATCACAGCTCACTCAGTAGTTCTCAATGGCTGCAAGAATGCAGACAGAGAGAAAGAGAAATGATTGCTTTTACATCCTATATGGGTGTAAAAGCAATCAGTGTAAAAAAAATGTACCATGGTGACTCTGTACTGCTAGGGTGACAGTATGTAAAACAACAAACCAAAAATAATATAAAAAAAATAAATTTAAAAGAATGTTTAAAAATTATAATTTTTGGTTATAAACTAATTTGGCTTTTTTTTTTTTTTTTTTTTTTTTTTTTTTACTAAAAAGATAACGGAATACATTTTGGCCGAGATTTATGATGAAAGATTATTTATTTGCAAAATTTTATAAGAAAAACACTTCTTTTTTTTTCAAAATGTTTGGACTTTCATTTATATAGCAAAAAAATATAAATCCCAGTGGTGAATAAATACCACCAAAATAAGCTTTATCTGTCTCAAAAAAATGGTAAAAAATTCATATGGGTACAGTGTTGCATGACCGCGCAATTGTCATTCAAAGTGTGATAGCGCTGAAAATTGCCTGGACAGGAAGGGGGTAAAAGTGTCGGGACTGGAAGGGGGGTGAAAGCGTCGGGACTGGAAGGGGGGTGAAAGCGTCGGGACTGGAAGGGGGGTGAAAGCGTCGGGACTGGAAGGGGGGTGAAAGCGTCGGGACTGGAAGGGGGGTGAAAGCGTCGGGACTGGAAGGGGGGTGAAAGCGTCGGGACTGGAAGGGGGGTGAAAGCGTCGGGACTGGAAGGGGGGTGAAAGCGTCGGGACTGGAAGGGGGGTGAAAGCGTCGGGACTGGAAGGGGGGGGTGAAAGCGTCGGGACTGGAAGGGGGGGGTGAAAGCGTCGGGACTGGAAGGGGGGGTGAAAGCGTCGGGACTGGAAGGGGGGTGAAAGCGTCGGGACTGGAAGGGGGGTGAAAGCGTCGGGACTGGAAGGGGGGGTGAAAGCGTCGGGACTGGAAGGGGGGTGAAAGCGTCGGGACTGGAAGGGGGTGAAAGCGTCGGGACTGGAAGGGGGTGAAAGCGTCGGGACTGGAAGGGGGTGAAAGCGTCGGGACTGGAAGGGGGGTGAAAGCGTCGGGACTGGAAGGGGGGTGAAAGCGTCGGGACTGGAAGGGGGTGAAAGCGTCGGGACTGGAAGGGGGGTGAAAGCGTCGGGACTGGAAGGGGGGTGAAAGCGTCGGGACTGGAAGGGGGGTGAAAGCGTCGGGACTGGAAGGGGGGTGAAAGCGTCGGGACTGGAAGGGGGGTGAAAGCGTCGGGACTGGAAGGGGGGTGAAAGCGTCGGGACTGGAAGGGGGTGAAAGCGTCGGGACTGGAAGGGGGGGTGAAAGCGTCGGGACTGGAAGGGGGGGTGAAAGCGTCGGGACTGGAAGGGGGGGAAAGCGTCGGGACTGGAAGGGGGGGGAAAGCGTCGGGACTGGAAGGGGGGGAAAGCGTCGGGACCGGAAGGGGGGGTGAAAGCGTCGGGACCGGAAGGGGGGAAAGCGTCGGGACCGGAAGGGGGGGAAAGCGTCGGGACTGGAAGGGGGGGTGAAAGCGTCGGGACTGGAAGTGGTTAATGTCACGGAGAATGATTCAATAAAGAGGCCCTGTCATTTCACCCAAATACCGTGGCAGCGGTCTGTCTCATTGGTTCCCAAGGTGGAATATTCTGACGCGAGCCTCCTTGGCGGGACAATGACGGCAGATCAGAACTTGCCCTTTTTCTGCCTGGTTTGCCTTTTGAACTTTTTACCGTGAGTGACTCACGCAGCACCTCCGGCCTCCTCCAGCCAGATAGAGGCTTCCTGAAATGGAATGTGCGTTGTGTGAAGGGAGCAGCTGTCCTTGTCCCTCCTGGCCGGGTGACACGCTCCTGTGTGACTGTACTCTCCGGGACAATATTCAGATTGTGAGCGGGCACGGTGCATTGTGCCAGCCTTCAGGCCTCCCCTCCCCCCCCTCCCGGTCCTGCTCCTGGATTTGCTGAGAACCTGTTCCTGATACCCGAAGCTGAGGGAGAGATTGTCCTGGGTGTCGGTGATTTGCTGTCGTCCATATCAGGAATACCCGGCTATTTATACTACTGCTGAGAGGCTCAGGTGGGCAGAGCCGACGGGGAGCGCCAGTCCTGTGGACACCCACAGAGGAGCCTACTACTGCGATGGCTGCGCGTTGAACCCAGCGGATCACGAGTGATGTGGCCACAATTTCGGGGAATTCCTCTGCACAAGCCTGACTCGATCCAACAGAGCTCATCTCTGGACCGCAAGCTCTTCGTACAACTTTAATACGCCGCCATGATGAAACGCCGGCGAGAGAGACTTGGAGCGCCGCACCTCCGACTCCAGTAAGGTTCACGGCGAGGAATCCTGAGAATAGAAAATAAGTAGCAAGTTTGCAGGATTTTCACTCAGTTTTGTAGTTTTTCTTCCAATATTATTATTATTATTATTATTATACAGGATTTATGGCGCCAACAGTTTGCTCAGCGCTGTACAATATAAGGGGGGCGGTACAATTACAATACATTTCAGTACAGAAGGAATAGGAGGGCCCGGCTCATGGAGCTTACAATCTAAAGGAAGGGGGAGGGGATACATAGGTGATCGCTGCGGGGGATGATCTGATGGAGGTGACTCAAGTACAGTTCTTAGGTGGAGGTGGGGTAGGCTTCCCTGAAGAAGTGAGTTTTCAAAGATCGCCTAAAAGGCAGACAGGGTGGGGGCTGACCGGACATACTGTGATAGGGAGTTCCTGAGGATGGGAGAGGCTCCGGAGAAGTCCTGGAGGCGAGCATGGGGGAGCTAGAGAGGAGGATATCACGGGAGGAGCGGAGCGGGCGATTTGGCCGATATCTGTGGATGAGGTCGGTGATGTAGCCGGGGCGGTGTTGTGGATGGCTTTGTAAGCTGTGGTTAGTATTTTGAACTGAAATAGGAGAGATAGGAGCAGGGGCGGACTGACAACTCATGGGCCCCCCGGGCAATAGGGGATCATGGGGCTCCTGTGTCCTTGCCCAAACTCAAAAAAGTCTATGAAAAAGGTTCCAGGGCATCTCATGGGGCCCCCCTATTGACCCCGGGCCCTGGGGCAGTGCCCGAGTTTCCAATTGGTCAGTCCGCCCCTGGATAGGAGAGTGTTTTCTGCGGTGAAGGAGTAATGTTCAGTGATCAGCCCGCAATAAACAACAACAGCGGGTTCAGGCGCAGCGGTCTGATGTTTGTATCTCGAGGACGTCATTGCGCATTTCCTCTGCTCTTCTTTGTGGACTTAAAAAGCCTTTTAGAAGGGAAGGGGCTGCGGGTGGTGCTGGGATTGTCCATTATCCCGGCCGCTGGGGGCAGGAAGGCAATATTTCATAGCCGTAATGTGCCGGAGAAATGTTCTCCTCTACGTGTAAGTGATCCGGGGGACGGGTAGGAAGCCGTATCGTATGTTCAGTGGAACAGATGTGGCCCCCCCCTTCTCCATTATCTCAGCAGAGCAGACTCCTGTTGTCTTTTAACCCCCCCTCTCCCGGCTGTCCCACAGTTATCCGGAGAGGAATACTGCGGCCCCAACTGTGATGACCCGGGGTTGTCCACTCCATAATAGATGGAATCATCGGGATGGCCAGAAATGGTCCTAATAAATCTCTCCTGAATCAAACGTTTGAAAAGCAGCAAATAACCGTGAAAATACATTTATATTCTGGTCTGCAGACATCTTGAATCCGTAAAAAAAAAAAAAAAATCTGAACATGGGTTGGTCAGCAGCCTCAAGGATTTATGGGACATTTCTGTTGGCGTTGGTGGATTGTCTGTGGTCAGTCTTGGTTGGGTAAGAGTTCAATGATCCAAACTGGCCGTTCACTTGATATACAAGAACAAAATACTTAAAGGATCATTCAGTTAAATTCTACGTCCAACCAAAACTGTTTTGGTGGTTTTGGATCGGTGGGGGGTGGAGGTGGGGGGGGGGGGGGGAGTAGTAGAACCCTATTTGGGGTTTTTTGCTGCTATCTGGGGCTTTGTTAAACATATTCCCCCCACTTGCTGTATGAGTGACAACAGTTTCACGTAACAGGAACTGAGGGTAATTCACAGGGACACACAGAAGCAAAAAAAAAACTTCTAGAAAGTACTGGAGGCTGTAAATTGTTAGTTCATATGAAGTGACAAAGTATAAAAACAGCCGCCATGTTTCGGGGGTTTGTCTCCTTCATCAGGACTTGGGAAGCTGTAGGGGGTAGGACTCTGCTTTAATGAAGAACTTTCAATTTACTCCCCCCCACACTATATTTCAGGGCGAGCCCTCAACGGCCTCCCTTCCAATGTAGGGCAGGCCCTCAATGGTCTTGCTTCCAGTGCAGGTCGGGCCCTCGGCGGCCTCGCTTCCAGTGCAGGGCGGGCCCTCGGCGGCCTCGCTTCCAGTGCAGGGCGGGCCCTCGGCGGCCTCGCTTCCAGTGCAGGGCGGGCCCTCGGCGGCCTCGCTTCCAGTGCAGGGCGGGCCCTCGGCGGCCTCGCTTCCAGTGCAGGGCGGGCCCTCGGCGGCCTCGCTTCCAGTGCAGGGCGGGCCCTCGGCGGCCTCGCTTCCAGTGCAGGGCGGGCCCTCGGCGGCCTCGCTTTCCAGTGCAGGGCGGGCCCTCGGCGGCCTCGCTTTCCAGTGCAGGGCGGGCCCTCGGCGGCCTCGCTTCCAGTGCAGGGCGGGCCCTCGGCGGCCTCGCTTCCAGTGCAGGGCGAGCCCTCGGCGGCCTCCCTTCCAGTGCAGGGAGAGCCCTCGGCGGCCTGGCTACCAGTGGGGGTGGTTAGACAAAACATGCATTTACCCTTGTGGTGGTGGGAGGGGGGGGTTAGACAAAACGTGGTCGGAGAGGGGTCTTGTGGTTGGAGGGGGGGGGGGACTTGGGGGAGTGGAAGTAACTGCAGTTCAGCTGTAAAGGTTGGAGGGACTAGCATTGCTAGAAGCAATCCGCAGTAGTAGACAGTTTCCTTTCTGTAGGAGTCCCCCTCGCCTCTCGTCCACCAGGAGCTCATCCGTCATGTGATAGTTGATGTGATTTTGGATCATGCCCTTACATTGGCTTTTTATGGTACTCTCAGAATCTTCTCCCCACTGACCGCCCTGTGCCGAGGAAGTGATGTACCGCATCGCCTTCAGTCCCCTTCATCGGCTCCAAACCTCCAGCACCTCAAACACCCGTACAGCGCCGACTGCGCCCCGGACGCCTCTCCGTTATCCATTTTCAGCATCCCTCATCCGCACAGCAATCCGGGCAGCCCGTCCTGCAGCAGCCCCTTACATTGGAGGTAAGGTGACCTGTGACCTCGGACTGTAACCGTGTGCTGCTAGAATAGAACTAACGTCCACGGTGAGCAGTTTAGTGTAACGGCTCTTTCTGTGTGTGATGTCATTCTCTGTGTTTGCTGCACGGTGTGCTGTTTATGATGGAGGATCACTGCATGGTGTGCTGTGTGATACGAAGGATTGCTGCTCATTTTAACCGAGCTTCCTGTTTGGGTGAGAAAAACCCACATTGGCTGAACTTTATCCTGAAGATTTCAAATGAAGCCAAGTCTGCACATGTATGACCCCCGACTGCGAAGATGGAGGGTCTGCCTCCATTATCACCACCTGATCTGTCTCAGGCCTGTCACACCAATGCGTTTTTTTTTTTTTTTTTAATTGCTTTCTACAGAAACGCACTACAGTCCATTTAACGTGGTTTCCTATCTTCACATTTATGCGTTTTTCAGCCGCTGCTTTTTTTGGAAAGGGTCAGAGACATATTTTAATGCAAAAAGCAGCATTTTTGCTACAATAGGGTTCAATGGAGACACTGATGAAATGCATGTAGTGTGTTTTTGCCACGTTTTTGTGTTTTTATTCTGCCCAGCAACAAAAACATTTCCCCTTTAACCCCTTCACGCCGGCGCCTCCCTGCCCTTTAAGAATTTCAGAAGCCGGGAGGCGGGCGGGATTTAGGGTCATGTGACCATCGTGATGCGTCGTCACATTGGGAAAGGTCCCGATCGAAAGAGGAGATTGGGACCTTTCCGTGAGTACCAGACGTGTGCTGGGAGCGTGCTCTTGGCACATATGTCCTTTTTTAATAGAACGCAAATGTGCGTCTGCTTGGCGTCTAGGCCCAGATGCTGGCAGGCCGCACATTTGTGTTCGGCCAACGTGAAGAGGTTAACAAAAAAAAATTGAAAAAATGCAAAACGCAGGCAAAAATGCGCGTGTAGAAACTCAAAGCGAAATGCGAAAATGGATCAAAAGCAAAACTGCATTGCTGTTGTAATGGAACCGGACCCGACTGCACTTGGGTACTTCCGTTAGACTCCCGCTTCCCCTTCCGAACACCGACCACAGACACCACCGCTGACCATACAAGACTAGACGCCACCAGTCTTGAAGGAAAACCAGGAAGTAGACTACTTTATTTTAACACAGATACAAGATATATACATTCAAGGGAACAACCCCCCCTCCCTGCATAATGACTCAGGGTGGGGCAATCTACATTTAGTAACAAGAGACACACCAGCAGACAGTCCCATCAGGAGGGAGGGCTGCTGGAGACAAGCCAATACACATAGACACATACATCCCATAATAGTTTGCTTCCATTTAAGACACACATTAGAACAATGGGATGCAACCACATGGCATTAAACAATCACCAACCCCCCCACCCCAATATTAGGACGGATCACCCTGTAACCCTAACAGGCACAGGGTGACTCACACATAATAGGGATATGGGGAGCTGAGACAGGGGTCTCCCCATCTCTCCAAAGTGAGCTGGGTTCCATGGGCCCCCCACCCAAGCTGTGATACAAAAACCTGCAGTTTTTGATCCCCTTTGTTTTTCAAAGCTCTCCGGAAAAGTAAACTCCTGCTGCAGGGGATGCGTGTAATTTGACTTCAAGCTTTATCCAGGCCAGGAGAAGAAGTGCGCCAGTTACATAGTTGTCCTGATTTGGGTCAGTTGTACATCCAATGACATTTCAGGATACCTGAGATGCGAATGCTTGTTCCTCGACATGTTTGTGTGATGGGTAATGTAGTTCTACATAGGCCTGGCTGTCATTTAAGGGGACACCGTTGTCCCTGTGTAATGGGTACTATAGATATACAATGATGTGAAAGTATTTGCCAACTTCTTGATCTCTTCTTTTTTTTTTTTTTTTTTTTTTTTAGCGTTTTGTCACACTTAAATTATTCAGATTATCAAACAAATTATAATATTACACAAAGGTAACCCGAGTGAATACAAAATGCATTTTTTTTTTTTTTTATTAAGGGAAACAATCTGTCCAAACCTGCCTGGCCATATGTGAAAAGTAATTGCCCCCCCCCCCTTGCTAGATCATAAATGAACTGTGATTAACCACATTGTTTTTGAAAGGCCGAGTTAAATTTCTCTTGCCACACCCAGTCCTGATTACTGCCAGACCTGTTGAATCAAGAAATCACTTAAATAGTATCTGACAAAGTGAAGCTCGCTAAAAGATTTTTAAAAGCAACACATCATGCTGTGATCTAAAGGAATTCAAGAACAGATGAGAAACAAAGCAAGTCCTCATGCACACGGGACGTTTTTACAGCGGCTGGTTTTGGCTTTTGACGTTTTTTTCTACAGCTAGTAAACCCCCCCAGCTTGTTATCCTCGGTGTCCATACACACAGAGACTGGAATCGGCGTTTTTTGACTGTAAAAACAACTCGGGACTAGTGTGATGGTCTGGGCCTGGATGACTGGCCATAATGATGATGGAACCATGAATTCTGTGCTCTAGCAGAATGTCCGGCCATCAGTTCCTGACCTGAAGCTCACATTTTTTTTTTCTCAAGTCCGCAAACGTGCAACTATAACGAAAAAACCCGTAAGTGTTCACAAAAAATGTGCAAAAAATGCCACACGAAAAAGTGCACTTAGGGATGTGTTTGTCCTACCCCCGGAAGGGTTGGACCGTTCACCCAATCCCCCGGGGCACGAAGCTCCTGACAGGGACAAGGTTCCCATTTGGTCCTCCTGGCCAAAAGGCCTGGTGGACCACCGTTCCTTATGCCCAGCCGAAGCCGGACATCCAGTACTAGGCAAGGGGGTTCTCCCGAAGAGAAAACCCCCTAGGGATCAGGGGAGGAAGGAACCGTAGGGCCACACATCCTCCCCCTAGACTTCAGGTAAGGCCCAAGGACCCACACCCTCCATTCGTGAAAAACACACACATAAGAACAGAAAAAGTGACAAGACGTGGGAGTGGTTAAATTAAATAAATAGAAAATAAAAAAGTGGTACCGTGCCTAATAGTGCACAGACCAGGCCCTGAGGCCCGTAGCAAAAATTGCCCCGGACTTAGCCAAAAGACCTGGTCCTTAGGGCGCTGTGCAAAAAGAAGTGAAAAACAGTGGCCATGTGTCATCTTCACACCGTGGGGTCCCACACCCAAGTGTTACTAGTGACACCCCTGAGAGCGTCTTCCCCAGGGGGCACTGAGTTTGCATACTTTTTGCGTCCCCAGCCCCAGGCCAGACCAAGGTAGATCCGTCCAAATCAGGAGGTACTGGGTCTTTCCAGCTTTCCCAGAGGAATTACTCCCAAGGTCCCAGAGCGTATCGTGGCGCCCCCTGGTTTCTGTCCCTCCGGTCCAGCCTTCCAGATCCCCATCATACCAGTGAGGGTACTATACAACAACCATCCCCGCAAAGCTAGAATGGTCGGGAGCACCCCCACTGGACACTGATAAGAACAGATACTACACTTGATCTTAGCCAAAAGGCCGAGAATCAGTCCGGCCATCAGTTCCTGACCTGAAGCTCACATGGCGCGCTTGGTTTACGCAACTGGGCAATGACCTGAAACACACCAGCAAGTCCACCTCTGAATGGGTAAAACAGAAAACACAATGAAGGTTTTGGAGAGGCCTAGTAAAAGTCCGGACTTAAATCTGATTGAGATGCTGTGGCGTGACCTTAAACAGGCCGTCCATGCTGGAAAACCCTCCAATGTGGCTGAATTAAAACAATTCTGCACAGAAGAGCGGGATGAAATTCCTCCACAGCGATGTGAAAGACTCGTCGCCAATTATTGCAAACGATGGATTGGTTGTTGCCGCCAAGGGGAGGCACAACCAGTTATTAGGTTTACGGGGGCAATTACTTTTCACCCCGGGCCAGGCAGGTTTGGACGGCTTTTTTCCCTCTAAAACGAAGTTCTACCTAGAAAAAAAGTCAGCAGTTACAAAAACTGTAGCTGCTGACTTTTACCCCTTTCCAGTCCGGACACTTTCCCCCCCCTCCAGTCCGGACGCTTTCCCCCCCCCCTTCCAGTCCGGACGCTTTCCCCCCCCCTTCCAGTCCGGACACTTTCCCCCCCTTCCAGTCCGGACGCTTTCCCCCCCCCCTTCCAGTCCGGACGCTTTCCCCCCCCCTTCCAGTCCGGACACTTTCACCCCCTTCCAGTCCGGACGCTTTCCCCCCTTTCCAGTCCGGACACTTTCCCCCCCCCCTTCCAGTCCGGACGCTTTCCCCCCCCCCCCTTCCAGTCCGGACGCTTTCCCCCCCCCCTTCCAGTCCGGACGCTTTCCCCCCCCCCTTCCAGTCCGGACGCTTTCCCCCCCCCTTCCAGTCCGGACACTTTCCCCCCCTTCCAGTCCGGACGCTTTTCCCCCCCCCCCTTCCAGTCCGGACGCTTTTCCCCCCCCCCTTCCAGTCCGGACGCTTTTCCCCCCCCCCCTTCCAGTCCGGACGCTTCCCCCCCCCTTCCAGTCCGGACGCTTCCCCCCCCCCCCCTTCCAGTCCGGACGCTTCCCCCCCCCCCTTCCAGTCCGGACGCTTTCCCCCCCCCTTCCAGTCCGGACGCTTTCCCCCCCCCTTCCAGTCCGGACGCTTTCCCCCCCCCTTCCAGTCCGGACGCTTCCCCCCCCCCCTTCCAGTCCGGACGCTTTCCCCCCCCCCCTTCCAGTCCGAACGCTTTCCCCCCCCCCCCCTTCCAGTCCGGACGCTTCCCCCCCCCCTTCCAGTCCGGACGCTTCCCCCCCCCCCCTTCCAGTCCGGACGCTTCCCCCCCCCCCCCCCCTTCCAGTCCGGACGCTTCCCCCCCCCCCCCCTTCCAGTCCGGACGCTTCCCCCCCCCCCCCTTCCAGTCCGGACGCTTCCCCCCCCCCCCCTTCCAGTCCGGACGCTTCCCCCCCCCCCCCTTCCAGTCCGGACGCTTTCCCCCCCCCCCCTTCAGTCCGGACGCTTCCCCCCCCCCCCCTTCCAGTCCGGACGCTTTTTCCCCCCCCCTTCCAGTCTGGACGCTTCCCCCCCCCCCTTCCAGTCTGGACGCTTCCCCCCCCCCTTCCAGTCTGGACGCTTTCCCCCCCCCTTCCAGTCTGGACGCTTCCCCCCCCCCCCCCCTTCCAGTCTGGATGCTTTCCCCCCCCCCCTTCCAGTCTGGACGCTTTCCCCCCCCCCCTCCAGTCTGGACGCTTTCCCCCCCCCCTTCCAGTCTGGACGCTTCCCCCCCCCCCCCCCCCTTCCAGTCTGGACGCTTTCCCCCCCCCCCTTCCAGTCCGGACACTCCCCCCCAGGTTATGCAACACTGTACCCATATGAATTTTTAAGCATTTTTTTGAGACAGATAAAGCTTTATTTTGGAGGTATTTAAATGTAAATGAAAAAGTCCAAAAAGTTTGAAAAAAAAGTGTTTTCTTATAACATTTTGCAAATAATATTTCATCATAAATATTGGACAAAATGTATTCCGTTATTAAATTATAATTTTTAAACTTTTATTTTACATTTTATTTTTTTTATATATATATTTTTTTTTTAACATACTGTCACCCTAGCAGTACAGTGTCCATGGTGACACTGTACTACTTGTGGGGGGTGATAAAGATTTTTTTTTTTTTTTTTACACCCATATAGGCTCTAAAAGCAATAATTTCTCCTCTCCGGCTGCATTCTTGCAGCCATTGAGAACTACTGTGTGAGCTGTGATTGGTCACAGCTTGTCACGTGGTACAAGGCTGCTGTGAATGGCCCTGTACCATGTGACCTCTGTGATCTTTCACAGATTTCACACGTAGTAAGCAATGATGTCAGAAGTGACATCTTGCTTACTACTCTGCATGTGATCACTGATTGGCCAATCAGTGATCACATGATCGGGACCTCGCACAGAGGTCCCGTACGACGATTGGTGTTCCACTGTGTCCTCTGGACACAGCGGGCACCGGATCGCGGTGCTGCGCTCTCCTGGGGAGCGCGCACAAGCAGGGGGCGGGGAGGCTGTTTATATACATGGGCTGGATGGGAAGTGATTAAAATACAGACACTTACCTGTCCCTCAGTCCGGTGGTGTCCTCACCACGGCTGGTTTCCCCGGCTGTCTTCTCTCCCAGGCGCCAGCATCTTCATTGTGGGCACATGGCTGTGACAGCTTGCGGCTTCACAGCCGGGTGCCCACTGCGCATGCGCGAGAAGCGCTGCGCTTTGTGAATGGCCCCTATACTTCTGGGACCTGTCATGTGTCCCAGACGACTACGGGGAGGGTGTGGGGAGGACAACTTTCACTTCCGATTGCCTAACGAGGGACAAAGGCCTAAAGCGGAACTTCCCCTTTTGGGTGGAGCTCCGCTTTAATAATCAAAATCCTCATTTAAAAATGGCATTTTGTATTTACTCGGGTTATCTTTGTGTAATAACATTTGTTTGGTTATCTGAATCATTTAGGTGTGACAAAAAACCCAAAACAGGAAGGGGCGAATACTTGTTCACAGCGCCATATACAGACCCGGCTGTCATATAGGGGACACCTTCGTCTCTGCTATGGGTGGCATCTAGCACAGGTATGGCTGGTTGTCTGAGGATGAGTGACTTGTGATGTTTACAGAGAGATCAATAGAAGTCTAGAGGTCAGCCGCCATCATTATCAGAGCTGACACCTTATCTGGAGGTAGGCGGGTGTCACATTCTTCCATACATGGCCTCCTGCAGGGAGAGGCCTAATCCTTCCACCTTCCCTGCTGAGGATCAGAAGACACGGTGCTGCTTGAAGAGTCCTTGACAAAGCCGCCTCCTGATCTGTATCGCTGGAGGTGCCCTCTGCTCCTAATCCAAGATAAGAGGTTCATGTCTTCTACCTGTGCAGGTCCTGTAAGCCGAGTTCTGTAATCTCATGCTGATGAGTTTTCCCACCATAGAGGGCTTCAGACTTCGGGAGTTCTTCACAAATCATGAAACGTAGACTAAATGCTCCTCAGGATGGTAGTCTTCTCCACACAACATCAGGGGCCTGTTAGTGGTTGGTGTATGGGAGGGTCTTCTATTGTACAGGTTTTTAGGGGTGCTGTAGATCACCCGGCATATACCTGGGGTACTGTGCACACACCTGAGGGTACAAAGGGGGTACTCTTGTTAAAAGCCATGTTCTGTCATCTCATACTGATGAGTTTTCCCACCATAGAGGGCTTCAGACTTCGGGAGTTCTTCACAAATGATGAAACGTAAACTAAATGCTCCTCAGGATGGTAGTCTTCTCCACACATCAGGGGCCTGTTAGTGGTTGGTGTATGGGAGGGTCTTCTGTTGTACGGGTTTTTAGGGGTGCTGTAGATCACCTGGGGTACTGTGCACACACCTGAGGGTACAAAGGGGGTACTCTTGTTAAAAGCCGTGTTCTGTCATCTCATACTGATGAGTTTTCCCACTATAGAGGCCTTCAGACTTCTTGAGTTCTTCACAAATGATGAAACATAGACATAATGCTCCTCAGGATGGTAGTCTTCTCCACACATCAGGGGCCTGTTAGTGGTTGGTGTATGGGAGGGTCTTCTATTGTACAGATTTTTCGGGGTGCTGTAGATCACCCGGCATACCCCCGGGGTACTGTGCACACACCTGAGGGTACAAGGGGTGTACTCTTGTTTAAACTGCACTAAGGAACTGTTCTTTGATTTTACCGAGTGTGACCTGTGTCTCGGAGGGTAAGGATTGTACATCTCCTGCTGAGTAATGGAAGGACTATGTACAGCGCCGATGCCCAGGCTGGCAGTGATCAGTGCCCTGCTCTCGGTTCCTGCGCTCAGCATGGAGTGACGTGGACAGTTGGTCAGCTGCGGGAGTTTTGCGGTTGCTTCATGTTTCGGCTTGTGACATCGCTTTCTCAGGTGTCGCTGTGTACATTCTGTTTACCGGTTGTCAGGGTGGCCGTGTTTATTCACATTTACACCTGACGTGTCACATATTTGTCATCTACATTGTGAGGGGGCAGGGATGTTTTCTGCTGGGTGGTCATCGCCTCATACCGGATCACCATTTGGAAGTACTTGGTGTCCACCTCTTACACTGTGTATGTAAGTGTGGTAGAGCAGGTTACTGGCCAGCCTGGTGGTATGGGGGGGGGGGGCACTGGCCTGCCTGGCGGTATAGGGGGGGCACTGGCCTGCCTTGCAGTATAGGGGGACACTGGCCTGCCTGGCGGTATAGGGGGGTACTAGCTGGGGGTACTGGCCTGGCCGGCCAGGCGGTATGGGGGGGGGGGGGGCACTGGCTGGTTTGGTGCTATAGGGGGCACTGGCCGGCCGGGCGTTCTAGGGAGCGCAGGTTGGCTGGGCGGTATAGGGAACACAGGTAGGCCGGGTGGTATAGGAGGGAAGTGGCCGGCCGGATGGTATAAGGGGGGCACTGGTTGGCCTGGTGGTATAGGGGGGATACTGGTCGGCCTGGTGGTATAGGGGGGCACTGGCCGGCCTGGTGGTATAGGGGGGCACTGGCTAGCCTGGTGCTATAGGGGGGCACTGGCTGGCTCGGTGCTATAGGGGGCACTGGCCGAGTGGTATAGGGGGGCACTGGCTGGCTCGGTGCTATAGGGGGCACTGGCCGAGTGGTATAGGGGGGCAGTGGCCGGCCGGGCGGTATAAGGAGCGCAGGTTGGCCGGGCGCTATAGGAGGGGCACTGGCCGTCCGGGCGGTATAAGGAGCACAGGTTAGCCAGGCGGTATATGGCGGGCACTGGCTGGACAGGCGGTATAGGGGGGCACTGGCTGGTTCAGTGCTATAGGGGGGCACTGGCTGGTTCAGTGCTATAAGGGGGGCACTGGCTGAGTGGTATAGGGGGGCACTGGCTGAGTGGTATAGGGGGCACTGGTTGAGTGGTATAGGGGGCACTGGCTGAGTGGTATAGGGGGCACTGGCCGGCCAAGCGGTATATGGGGGGGCACTGGCCGGGCATGCGGTATGGGGGAGGGGCACTGGCCAATGTCCTCAGGCTGCTTGTTCATGTAGTTATGTAGTTAATGCTCAATTCCTCACTCATTAAGGACTTTCTGTGGGTTTTTCCTTTCTGTGAATTGTAAGAATGACACATAATACAGGTTCTGTGAGATTTTTAGAGCCCCCTGTTCAGTACCTCCTTGTACCCCCTTTTTGGTCCTAATACCGTTGAGGTAGGAGCCCCAGAAGGGTCCTGCGGCTTCCTGGTGTTGGGGTTAACCACAGACATCACTGTGTCATTAAAGTGGTGGCTGGGGGTCCTTTTAGGGGGCACTGTGCTGGATTCAATCCCAATTCTTCCATCTTGGTGGAGCCCATAGGGCCGGAATACAGAGGTCGATGCTCTTCTGATTAGTATGGGCCGGTGTTGCGGTTCCTTGAATGGATTTGATGGTTTATTTTTTATAAGAAACATCTCCCGCACTTTTCTCCTAATATCTCATACAGCCAATCAGGTGTGGGAGGAATGTATGTTCCGAATTGTATGGTGGATTGAGGGTCTCCTCATCACTCGGGTCTTCACCCCCCGCGGGCCCACCCCACCCCACATAGTAGATGGTTTGGTCAGATGTCTTCCAGATTTCCCCTGTGAAGAGCCCAATATTTCTACGGTTCTCAAGAGGCCTTGAACCCGCCATCCCAGCAGCCATCCCAGGTCCTATTTTAAAGAGAACCTGTCAGTTGAGAGAGGAAGCTGCCTTTGCGGACTTGTTTTTACAGATGTATTATCCAGAGCTGTCATCCCGATCCTTGTGTCACCGGTTTGAGCTGTGAATGGTTGTCGTTTGTCCCCGCCCCTGGCACGGTCACTATTGCTGGACAGTGAATGTGGAGAAAAATAGAGCAAAACAAATGTATATGATGAATATTATTGTCACATGTTTTATCTGATGTAATGGTCCCATAGATAAGCAGATCTGTAAATCCTCCCGGATCCTCCCCTTCAGTCTTGCACAGGTGTGCCGGCTCCTCCCCTTCAGTCTTGCACAGGCGTACTGGACTCCTCCCCTTCAGTCGTGCACGGGCCTACCGCACTCCTCCCCTTCAGTCTTGCGCAGGTGTACCTGCTCCTCCCCTTCAGTCTTGCACAGGTGTACCTGCTCCTCCCCTTCAGTCTTGCACAGGTGTACCTGCTCCTCCCCTTCAGTCTTGCACAGGTGTACCAGCTTTTCCCCTTCAGTCTTGCACAGGTGTACCTGCTCCTCCCCTTCAGTCTTGCACAGGTGTACCGGCTCCTCCCCTTCAGTCTTGCACAGGTGTACCTGCTCCTCCCTTTCAGTCTTGCACAGGTGTACCGGCTCCTCCCCTTCAGTCTTGCACAGGTGTACCGGCTCCTCCCTTTCAGTCTTGCACAGGCGTACCGGACTCCTCCCCTTCAGTCGTGCACAGGCCTACCGGACTCCTCCCCTTCAGTCGTGCACAGGCCTACCGGACTCCTCCCCTTCAGTCGTGCACAGGCCTACCGGACTCCTCCCCTTCAGTCGTGCACAGGCCTACCGGACTCCTCCCCTTCAGTCGTGCACAGGCCTACCGGACTCCTCCCCTTCAGTCGTGCACAGGCCTACCGGACTCCTCCCCTTCAGTCGTGCACAGGCCTACCGGACTCCTCCCATTCAGTCGTGCACAGGTGTACCCAGGGGCGGACTGACCATTTGGAAACTTGGGCACTGCCCGAGGGCCCGGGGTCAGTAGGGGGCCCCATGAGATGCCCCTGGTACCTTTTTCATAGGCTTTTTTGAGTTTGGGCAAGGACACAGGGGCCCCATGAGTTGTCAGTCTGCCCCTGGGCATACCGGACTCCTCCCCTTCAGTCTTGCACAGGCGTACCGGACTCCTCCCCTTCAGTCTTGCACAGGCGTACCGGACTCCTCCCCTTCAGTCTTGCACAGGCGTACCGGACTCCTCCCCTTCAGTCTTGCACAGGCGTACCAGACTCCTCCCCTTCAGTCTTGCACAGGCGTACCGGACTCCTCCCCTTCAGTCTTGCACAGGCGTACCGGACTCCTCCCCTTCAGTCTTGCACAGGCGTACCGGACTCCTCCCCTTCAGTCTTGCACAGGCGTACCGGACTCCTCCCCTTCAGTCTTGCACAGGCGTACCGGACTCCTCCCCTTCAGTCTTGCACAGGCGTACCGGACTCCTCCCCTTCAGTCTTGTCCTCTCTTGGACTGAAATTACTTACTCTGATTTCACTCCAATGTGCATTAGAAGCTGCAAGTCAGAAGCTCCGCCTCATTTCCTGGGTGTGGAACATCCAGCATCATCTTAAGCCTTTCCTCCACAGCCTGACTGTCCCTGGCCCCGCCCCTTTCATTAGATATATGTTCTTCCAATCATGGAGGCTCAGTGTCACATGTGGGCATTAGCTCGGTCAGTCTGCATGCAAATACATCCTGCCTAGGAAAGCCCACTCCTCCAGACTGACACCTGCCCAGCAAGTCGTTCTGATATTTGCATAACCCTTCCCCCTGCTTGTACCAGGACTGAGGGATCCTGAGAGGAGTACTAGGGCAGGGTGTTGGGATATTTTTAGGAAGCTATGGACAACACCCTGTGAGCCCCTCCCATCAGCCATGGTCTGCCTACGTTGCATAGAGAAGCACAGAGCAAGTTCTGATATTTACATAACTCCTCCCCCTGCTTGCACCAGGAGTCAGGGATACTGAGAGGAGTACTAGGGCTGGGTGTTGTCCATAGCTTCCTGAAAACATCACAACACCCTGCCCTAGTATTCCTCTCAGGATCCCTCAGTCCTGGTGCAAGCAAGGGGAGGAGTTATGCAAATATCAGAACGACTTGCTCTGTGCTTCTCTCTGCAATGTAGGCAGACCATGGCTAGTGGGAGGGGCTCACAGGGTGTTGTCCATAGCTTCCTGAAAACATCAAAACACCCTGTGAGCCCCTCCCACCAGCCATGGTGTGCCCACATTGCATAGAGAAGCACAGAGAGCCAGTGATGATATCACTTCGGTCTAAAATAAGGTATGTAATGAAAAAGGAAAGGTTTTATGTTGATGAGGGGGGAGGGAGGACCAAGGAAGACAACCTATAGTATCTAAGGAGCAGCAATAGCGCCACTAATGAGCGTTCGCCCCAAGCCAGAGGCCTCACCTGTTGGGTCAGATCAGCGACAGAAGAAACATTTCGTTATTTTCATTTCCTTTCTGGTGGCTTTTATCCCCGGCCTCATTAATGTCCGTTATTAGGAGATTTCTATGCAGCTGACATCGTTTGATTAGCCGACGCGGAGAACTGCGATCTTTATCTGCTGCGTCCTCTCAGTGACAGAACCGGAATCTCTGTGCGTTTATAGGACGGCCTGCACCGTGTGATGTGCAATATTAATCTCCCCGTACAGAGGGATCCACAAGAATTAATCATGGCGGCTGAGGGGTGGGGCACACATTACCTCCCATAAAACAGCGAGGGGTTTTGTGTGGCTCCGCCCACCATTGTTTGGGATGTATGAGGGGCGCAGAATCTCCGGTCACGGCTTTGTTCACACTGGTGCACTGTAGCCGCGTGGGCAGGTTCACCTGCGTAGGGATGTGGAGGTGTTCATGGATACCGGTGCAGACAGTCCCATTCATGTCAGTTGGGACACAGACATCCGTGTAGGTGCGGTGCGCACACGGTCTGCGTCCACGGCTGTACACACGCAGCGACTGCACCCCAACTGACATGAATGGGAACTGCATGCATGGTGATACACAGGACACCTGTGCACAGGGGCGCCCCTAGGGTTGGTGTCACCCGGTGCGGTAACACTTGGTGTCACCCCTCCGACGATCCCCGCAGGATGGATTAGATCTGCAGACTGAGCATAATGGATTGGAGTCTGATCCATTATCCTCCCCAATCCGCAGATCCGATCCATCCTGCGGGGATCATCGGCTTGCAACCTATACGGGGTTAACTGATCGCGCCACGAAAAGGTAAGTTTTAAAGCAAACCGACGATCGGATCTGCAGATTGGGGAGCATAATGGATCAGACTCCAATCAATTTTGCTCAATCCGCAGATCTGATCCATCCTGCGGGGATTGTCGGCTTGCTTTAAAACATAACTGATCGCTCCACGAAAAGGTAACCCCGTATAGGTTGCAAGTCGACAATCCCCGCAGGATGGATCGGATCTGTGGATTGGGAGCATACTGGATCGGACTCCAATCAATTTTGCTCAATCCGCAGATCTGATCCATCCTACGGGGATCGTCTGCTTGCTTTAAAACATACCTTTTCGTGGAGCGATCAGTTAACCCCGTATAGGTTGCAAGCCGACAATCGTCGCAGGATGGATCGGATCTGCGGATTGGGGAGCATAACGGATCGGACTCCAATCAATTTTGCTCAGTCTGCAGATCCGATCCATTATGCTCAATCCGCAGATCCCATCCATCCTGCGAGGATCGTCGGCTTGCTTTAAAACATACCTTTTCGTGGAGCGATCAGTTAATCCCGTATAGGTTGCATGCCGATGATCCTCGCAGGATGGATCGGATCTGCGGATTGGGGAGCATAATGGATCAGACTCTGCGTACCCCTTAATCTCTGGGGGGGTCAAAGTTGCCAACCATCCGTAAATTCGCAGATAGTTTGTAAAATTTGGGATTTTTACATCTGTTCAGCTATGCAGTATAAGATTCTCAAACCGACCTAGAGCCAGTGAGATATATCAACATCTGTGGCCTCAGCAAGTGCTACTCCGGCCATGCTCCATAAATGTCACATTGCATCACAGCCCCCAGAGTCCCAACTTACATCAGAGCCCCCAGAATGCAACTTACATCAGTGCCCCCTTACATCCTCCAATGTGCCCCCTTACATCATTGCCCAGAGAGTGCCCCCTTAGATCCTCCAGAATGCCCCTTAAATCAGTGCCTGCAGAGTGCCCCCTTACATCCTCCAGAGTCCCACCTTACATTAGAACCCCCAGAGTGCAACTTACATCAGTGCCCCCTTACATCCTCCAATGTGCCTTCTTACATCGGTGCCCAGAGAGTGCCTCCTTACATCCTCCAGGGTGCCCCCTTACATCAGTGCCTCCAGGGTGCCCCCTTGCATCCTCCAAGATGCCCCTTAAATCAGTGCTTCCAGGGTGCCCGCTTACATCCTCCAGGGTGCCCCTAAATAAGTGCTTCCAGGGTGCCCCCTTGCATCCTCCAGGGCGCTCCTTAAATCAGTGCTTCCAGGGTGCCTCCTTACATCCTCCAGGGTGCTCCTTAAATCAGTGCCTCCAGGGTGCCCCTTTACATCCTCCAGAGTGCCCCCAACATCCTCCAGAGTGCCCTCTTACATTAGTGCTTCCAGGTCAGTCCTTACATCTTGCAGAGTGCCCCCTTAGTGCCGTAGTAGGCCACATATAGTAACACATTACGTCATTAGTTTGGTCCTGATGTTTTGCCAAGTGGTTGGAGAAACATTACTGGGATACGTTGTTTGGTCCTGATGTTGTAGCTAAAGGGACTTGCTGGGATGCATTGTTTGGTCCTGATGATGTAGTTGTTGGGACTAATGGGGATACAGTGCTATGTTCAGTCCTGAAGTTTTGCTGAGTGGTTGGAGAAACATTACTGAAATCTGTTTAGTTCTGATGTTGTGGTTGGAGGAACATTACCAGGATGCATTGGTTTGGTCTTGATGTTGTGCCGTGTGGTTTGAGGAACTTTACTGGGATACGTTGTTTGGTCCTGATGATGTATTTGAAGGAACATTACCAGGATGTGTTGTTTGGTTGAGATGTTGTCCCATATTTGGCAAGTGGTTGGAGGAAAATGACCAAAATACATTGGTCCTGATGTTGTGTGGTTGGAGGAAAATTACCGGAATGTGTTTAATTCTGATGTGGTTGGAGGAACGAAGCTGTACCCCTGTCCTGCCTGTGTAAAGTGACCCTGAGATATCCGTGTCACCTGGTCCTAACTTTGTGCTGTGTGGTTGGAGGAACATTACCGGGATGCACTGGTTTGGTCTTGATGTTGTGCCGTGTGGTTTGAGGAACGTTACCGGGATGCGTTGCTTGGTCCTGATGTTGTGCCGTGTGGTTTGAGGAACATTACCGGGATGCGTTGCTTGGTCCTGATGTTGTGATGTGTGGTTGGAGGAACATTACCGGGATGCGTTGCTTGGTCCTGATGTTGTGATGTGTGGTTGGAGGAACGTTACCGGGATGCGTTGCTTGGTCCTGAACTTTTGCCATGTGGTTGGGGAATCCTGATTGGAATACATTTAGTTCTGATGGTGTGGTTGGAGGAACATTACCAGGATGCGTTGCTTGGTCCTGATGATGTACCGTGTGGTTTAAGGTACATTTGGATTTGTTGCTTGATCCTGATGATGGAGGAACATTCTCTGGATATGTTTGGTCCTGATGTTGCAGTTAGAAGAACGTTACTGGGATATGTGGTTTGTTCCTGATGTTGTGGTTAGAGGAACATTACTGGGATTACTGCATCCTACGAAGTGTTAATTCCAGCATCAACCTGTATAATGGAGTGGTTTTAGGGAGCAGCAAGTCCCTCGGCGTGCGGTGACACCCCTGCTTCTGAGGCTTTGGCTGGGATTAGAGCAGGCTGTGATTGTGGGGGCAGAGGGAGGGGGGCTCGTGAAATCGATCCACAGCTCAGGAGAAGGCGGTACAGCATCACTTCTGTGCCATCCTCAGGGAATACGGCTACATCAGAGGGGGCCTCCTTCATCCACAGCCGGCCAGCCATGAGTCCTCTCTTGGATCATGTCTGACTCTTTCTGGACAGTTCTGTCCAATTTTTCTCTGCCGGAGACCAACATGCTGAGAAGATCCAAGAGGTAAGCAGCTTCCCGAGTCGTCTCCGCTCACTCTGTATTGTTTAGGCTGCCAGATTCTGTGATTGCTTGTGTTATTAGTAGAGCTGTAGGTGGTTGGTGCCGGCACTCCCAGCCTGGACTCCTGATAATGGAAATGTCGGTCTCTCTGAGGTGTGTTGGATGCCTTCCCAGAGGTTGGTGTGGGGGGTGGGGGGGTCTTCTTTGTGCCAGGGTTGGCAGCAGCAAGTTTGGGAGCTTCCCCTGAGTAGTCAGATCCCTCAGGAGCCCCCTTCATGCTGTCTGTACATCGGACAACTCTGGGACTGGGAGGTCCCAGGATCATCCTCCATCCAGGGAGTTCGCTGGTGGTTGCATTTACTTTCTTTCACACTACCTCTCCTCCACGTGTTCTGTGCTGCTCACCAACCTCTGCGAATTCCATGCTTCTTGAGATATTCGGCTGTGTTTTCCTCTCCAGTATGTCTTGCTCTGGTCAGAGTTATGCACTAGATTATTGTGGAGCAGAGTAGACGGCCTGAACACGGTCCACGGCAGAGGCAACAGCTTCTAAAAATCTGAATATTTTCTCTGATATCCTGTGCTGGGTCGGCACCACTATCGGGACCCTTCCTCCTGGACCCTTCCTAGATCTGAAAGTTTGATTGGCTTGATGTGTCCATGTTGTTGATGTCCTCCATATTATTCCACTTTCTTCATCCTGACACGTCTGTGGCTTACATTTCATTATGATGTTTTGTTTACTCACCAAATGTCTGTGATATGGGGACCACCACCATTCCCGGGTCATGGAGAGCTGAACCTACCAACACAGATTAGAAACTCCAACATGGAGTCAGAGCCCCGAAACAAGCATGTGGAATGACCGCAGCCATCAGAAGTTTATAAAGCGGTTTGGTCACTACAAGTACGTCTGCCACCTGCTGTTATGGGGGTTTGTATTAAGGACCCAATTATTCCGTGGTCTGTGGGTGCACTGATAGGAGTTCAAACGTCCACCTTGGATATTGGGGTTTGGGGACAGTACGGGGGGCCACCTGTGTTATATTATGTATGGGATGCGCAATCATCTCTGGCAGGAGGGACCTCTGGGACTCACAGGACTACAGCTTTATTATTGAGGATTTGTAGGGAACACAGATATCTAGGAGTCTGTGGACACAGACAGGAGTACAGGGATACAGCTTTTTTTTTATAGGGGACCAATGCCAAATTGTGGGTGCTGCTCGAGGATCCAATGGGTTCTGTTCTATGGTAAGCTGATGGAACTGCAGGTGAGGAATACAAATACAAAGGGAAAAATCCTATAAGCCGCACATCACTACAAAACCTGTGTGTGAGACAGTTTAGCCTGGGCTCCATCCAGGTCACCCCAAACACGTTTCGTCCCCTGGGGAGAAACACATTAGGGGAGTTGCCTGAATAGAGCCTGGGCTGAGGCGGTTTCACTCTCCACCCCGGGATATCAGGAGATGCTGATATCCCCGGGTCAATGGACACATACAGGAGTACAGGGGTACAGCTTTGTTATAAGAGTCACTAATACCTCAGGGTCACTGGACACAGACAGGGGTACAGATTTGTTATAGGGGTCACTGATACCCCAGGATCACTGGACACAGACAGGAGTACAGCTTTGTTATGGGGTCACTGATACCCCAGCGTCACTGGACACACACAGGAGTACAGGGTACAGCTTTGTTATGGGGTCACTGATACCCCAGCGTCACTGGACACACACAGGAGTACAGCTTTGTTATAGGGGTCACTGATACCCCAGGGTCACTGGACACAGGAGTACAGGGGTACAGCTTTGTTATAGGGGTCACTGATACCCCGGGGTCACTGGACACAGGAGTACAGGGGTACAGCTTTGTTATAGGGTCACTGACACCCCGGGGTCACTGGACACAGGAGTACAGGGGTACAGCTTTGTTATAGGGTCACTGACACCCCAGGGTCACTGGACACAGGAGTACAAAGGTACAGCTTTGTTATAGGGTCACTGATACCCCGGGGTCACTGGACACAGGAGTACAGCTTTGTTATGGGGTCACTGATACCCCAGCGTCACTGGACACACACAGGAGTACAGGGGTAATGCTTTGCCATGGGAGCTTTGTACAGGGGGCACTGATATCTCTGGCCACAGAGAAAAGTTTAGATGTCTAGGATGCAACTTGGCATACGATTTGCAAGTCGCCTGGCATGCAAATCACATGCCAAATCGCAGCCGATGTAACCGGGGGCTTAAGGGGTAAGAGGGGTGGCGGCATTGATATAGATGTTTTAGGTGGATACTGACAGGCAAGGGGGGGGGGTTACGTCAAGTCTATTTCCTCACACTCCAGGACCTTGGATGGAGACCCTACTGTCATCTTGCACAGCTTTGTCCCCACCTAACTTGGAGTCTCATTCATCTTGCTGCATTCTCATGATGTAACACATCCATGCCACAGCAGATGTGCAGACCAGAGAGTTTTCTACACACGTCATTCAGCAGAAGCTCGGTCCTGGGTTTGGGGTGGTCTCTTTAGTCCTGTGCCGGGTGTTTGATGCCGCCCTTTGCTGGCTTCCTTTATCTCTGATGTTGAGGTATGTTCTCAGTAATGCTTTGTGGTTCTCCAACGTTTGAGGCAAACGTGACCCGGGGTGACAGACTGAAGGGAAACGGCTCAGAAATTCAATGTAATTATTTGGTAAACGGCGGAGATCTTCATTAGGATTCACTGTGACATTTTGCAGCACGCCGTGCCTCCTCATTCCCCCGTATTAATAATTGAAGAGGCCTCAGATTGAGGAGGTCCGGGAGCGGAGCAGCTGCCATCAGTCCTGTGAAAGAGCTTTAATTACATTCCAGTTGACCGCATCTCACTCCGGGAGATTAGAGCGTCTGCTCTGCTGGTGCTGGGCCGGGAGCTGAGCGCAGAGGGGTGCATGGAGGATGTGAAGTGCTCAGAAACAGTCAGGGAGCCAGGTCCCCAGCGCACCAAAAATATACAAATGCTGTCTACAGTGCTTCCCGGCCCTAAATTAGGTCATCCTCCTACAACGGGGGTCTCCAAACTTTTCAGTACGAAAGCCACTTTGTATATTTTACAAATATTAGCAGGCTCACAAATAATCTCCATCTGGGTCCCCCCTTCCATCAGGTTCTTCAGCATGGTCCCCTCCTTCCATGAGGGTCTCCATCTGGGTCCCTCATTTAATGAGGGATTCCATTAGAGCCCCTTCCATCTGGGTCTCTTTCAGGGTGCCTATCTGGGTCCCCCCTTCTAGCAGGGTCATCATCAGAGTCCCCTCTTCCATCAGGGTCTATATCAGGGCCTTCCCTTCCATCATGTCTCTTTCAGGTGCCAATCTGGGTCCCCAACAGAGTCCTGTCTTCCATCAGGGTCTCTGTCAGTGCCCTCCCTTCCATCATGGTCTCAATCAGGTCCCCCTTTCCATTAGGGTCCCCATCTGGGTCCCCTCTTCCATCATGGTCTCCATCACGTCCCCACTTCCATTAGGGTCCCCATCTGGGTCCCCCCTTCCTTCAGGTTCTTCAGTATGGTCCCCCCTTCCATGAGGGTCTCCATCTGGGATCCTCCTTTCATGAGGGTCTCCATCATGGTCCCACATTCCATTAGAGCCCCTTCCATCAGGTCTCTTTCAGGGTCCCCCCTTCTAGCAGGGCCCCCTTTAGAGTCCTCTATTTCATCAGGGTCTCCTTCAGGGCCTTCCCTTCCATCAGGTCTCTTTCAGGGTGCCAATCTGGGTCCCCATCAAGGTCCTCTATTCCACCAGGATCTCCTTCAGGGCCTTCCCTTCCATCAGGTCTCTTTCAGGGTGCCAATCTGGGTCCCCATCAGGGGCCTCTATTCCATCAGGGTCTCCTTCAGGGCCTTCCCTTCCATTATGGTCTTCCATCAGCTCCCCCCTTCCATTAGGGTACCCATTGGGTCCCCCCCTTCCATCACGGTCTCCATCAGGTCCCCCCTTCCATTAGGGTCTCCATCTGGATCCCCCCTTCCTTCAGGGTCTCCATCAGCATGCCCCCTTCCATCAGAAGCAGAGACCATAGGCACCCTCTGCTGACCATACACCACTGACTGTACCTGGGGGGGCCAGATAAGTTCTTGTAGTGGGCCGGAGGTGAGCTGTGGGCCGGAGGTGAGCTGTGGGCCGGAGGTGAGCTGTGGGCCATAGTTTGGAGATCCCTGTCATAGAAGATCAGGTGCTGAACACCAGCAGAGAGGGGCTTACCCTACATCCCAACAACTGCACAGATCCAAGGAAATAGACTCGAAGCACTCAGAAAAATTCAATTGCTGGTAACTTTATTCATCCAAACAGCATGAACAGAGTCCCACCTCAGGAGTGCAGCCAGTCGTGTTCTGAGGACTTGCACCTGATGATTGGGAGCCTCTCCAGCGACAGCCTGTTGGATCTGCTGGATCGTTCAGTCTGTGTGAAGCTGTCGAGGTCTCTGTGTCATCAGTGGGGGCTGCACAGACCCAGGGCGAGGTGGTGTACCTACCCCGCCCCCCTATTCTAGTGATGATAAATCCCAACTAGATGACGTTGAGGTTGCTCTGTGCACCATGTGTCGTCTAACGTTCTCATTTTTTTTTTATAAATTCTTGCTTTCACCTTTTTTCATTTCTTTTTAATCTCAGTGCTGCAGATCTCATGCAGCCTCTTTGCAGCCACTTCTGTCTACATCCACTTCAGTTACGGCTGCATGGCATTTCTCAGGGTGGGGTTCCTGATGGTGACAACACTGGATCATGTCTGTGTAATGTGTGTAGGAACGGCCACTTGCGGTCTTTATCAGAAGCCTGTGTGACAGGGTGACAACACAAGAGTGCAATGGGGGGGCAGAGTGTTGTCACCCTATACCAGGAAGAGCCTGCACCAGGACCTCCATTGCAGGATCAGCAGAGGATCATTTAACAAAAGCTCACATTGAAATGACATTTAATACGGCAAAGTCTGAGATTTAGTAATCAGGTTCACATCAACGTTTACAGTGTCGTGTTCTGCGAGAGCAGAGAGCAGCCCAAAGCGGATTTCTGATTGGCTGATATGAGTCACTGGATTCTTTTGCTCATCTATTGAGCCTTCTGATATAATTTGTATGTCTCATGAAAGGAAACCTTTAAATCCTCCCCCGCCCTTCCTTGAGTCTTGTACAGTTGCACTGGCTCCTCCCCTTTAGTCTTGCACATTTGTACAGGCCCCTCCCCTTCAGTCTTGCACATTTGTACAGGCCCCTCCCCTTCAGTCTTGCACATTTGTATGGGCCCCTCCCCTTCAGTCTTGCACAGTTGCACCGACTCCTCCCCTTCAGTCTTGCACAGTTGCACCGACTCCTCCCCTTCAGTCTTGCACAGTTGCACCGGCTCCTCCCCTTCAGTCTTGCACATTTGTACCGGCTCCTCCCCTTCAGTCTTGCACAGGTGTACCGGCTCCTCCCCTTCAGTCTTGCACAGGTGTACCGGCTCCTCCCCTTCAGTCTTGCACAGGTGTACCGGCTCCTCCCCTTCAGTCTTGCACAGGTGTCCTGGCTGGAGGACGTCCAGCATCATCTAACTCTTTCCTCCCCAGCCCGACTCTCCCAGGCCTCACCCCTTTCACTAATTGGATTTCAGTTCATTCAGTCATGGAAACTCCGCATCACACATGGGCTTTACCTGCCTAGGAACATCCACTCCTCCCTACTGACACCCACCCATCAATGCATTT
Organism: Staurois parvus; assembly: GCF_062004578.1. Lineage (NCBI taxonomy): Eukaryota > Metazoa > Chordata > Amphibia > Anura > Ranidae > Staurois > Staurois parvus. The sequence goes on from NW_028320732.1 coordinate 29,049, forward strand.
TGATATTTGCATAACTCCTCCCACCGCTTGCATCAGGACTGAAGGCTCTTGACAGTCGTACTGATGCAGAGTGCCGTGACGTTTTCAGGAAGCCATGTACAGTACCCTGCCAGCCCCTCCCATCAGCCATGATCTGCCTGCACTGCATAGAGAAACACAGAGATCCAGTGAAACCATAACTGTGTATAAAATAAGATCTGTAATAAACAGGGAACCTTTTATATAAAAATGTTCTGATCACGTCGATGAGGGGGGAGGGGAACCAGGGAAGGCGGATTAAACTTCAGCTTTACCATAAAAACTACTGGCATGCAGCAGTTCCCTCGTCCAATAAAGTGACCCGTTATTGTCTGGTCTACCTGGATGAACTTCAGAACAGACAGTATCTGAATCGGCATTCCTAATGATCAATGGCGGGCGTGATGGTTACATTCCCGCCCTGCCCCGACACCCCCCAGACTTGTATCATTCCAATGCACTGTGCAGCACTGCTGGAATGTGGTAAAAGGGGTGGGGCTGTTCTGAAGGGGCGGGGCTTTTGGCTGTGACTATGTATGAGACCTTATGCTGATATAGCGCCCATCAGGTCATAAGATCCAGAATTTTCATGCATCTCCCAGATCTTCTGTTCATTATGGCTGTGATCACCGTGATTCATGGCCGCAGTGTCCTGGGATCCTGACTCCACGCTGTTTACTGGTATTCCCCCAGAGAACACAAAGCGGTTCATTTTCCTCTGCTGATTACTCGGCAACATCATTACGATTAGCAGTTGAAAGGTCTGTGTTTGTTCAGTTCATGGTGTAAATTACAGGAACAAGGTAGGTGAAGGTGGGTCACGCTGTACACGCCCATTATGTTCCTTTGCACCTCACACTGCAAATTCTTTTTTTTTTTTTTTTTTTTATACCTGTGACCCCAGTAATGAAAGATGGCGGCTGGCGTGCAGGAAGCGTCTCCTCTGACAGGCGAACAGATGCTTGTTGTCTTCCCTCTTCAAGGGTCTAATTATTGCTCTCGTCTGTTTTGTGTTTCCGCCTTCTCCAATTCACACCCCAATCTCTCCAAATGACTGTAATTAAATCTGCAACTTTCCTATGTGGATGGACGCCGCGCCGCGCAGCTGCGTCCTTTGTGAGCGCACACTTTCCAGACCGGAGACATTGTCAGCCCAAAGGTTTGTTTCCTTCTCAATGAGTCTGGTCTCGGTGAATAAAAATGTACGGCGGTATACATGGCACTGTGCGCAGATTGCAAGAAATACACCGCCGTCCTCTACAGCTTAAAGGAGAACTCCTCCTTCAGAACCGGGATAGTTCTGAGATCCAACCACCAATTATCACTGTCACCTCTTCCTGTACATGGGAGGAAAGCCTCCACCGTGAATGATAATAATCGGGGAGGAAATGTCTCATTATCTATCCGCCTGTCACCGGTTAGAGAATTGGAGGCGGAGTTGTGATCTGAATGGCAAGGCGGGGGGGGGGGGGGGGGGGGGGACAGCCATTTCTGCCAGAACTGGTACTGCTTTTCATGACAAATATCCAATAATATCATCTTTCTCCCCTCTGAGAATACCCGGGATGGCAGGCAGCTGTCTCTAAAAGCCTGATTTAGATTCTTATCTCTCCTGTTTTGGGTCTGGCGCTCTACTAACACCTCTATTATTATTTATTACACGTGCTTCCTTCTCCGTCTCCCCCCTGGATGACAGGCAGCAGTCTATAAAATCAGAATTTGGATCCTTATCCCTCCTGTTTTGGGTCTGGTGCGCCACTCACACCTCTATTATTTATTATAGATACTTCCTTCTCCCCCCTACACCCCCGAGAATAACCCGATTGACAGGCAGCAGTCTCTAGAATCCGGATTTAGATCCTTATCCCTCCTGTTTTGGGTCTGGCATGCTGCTCACACTTTATTTATTCCATGTACTTATATAGCGCCGTCAATTTACGCAGCGCTTTACATATATATTGTACATTCACATCAGTCCCCGCCCCCGAGGAGCGTACAATCTAAGGTTCTATTATTTATAAATTTAATACAGGTACTTATATAGCGCTGCTAGTTTACGCAGCTTTATATATATATATATATATATATATATATATATATATATATATATATATATATTTTTTTTTTTTTAATCTATATATTTTGTGTATATATACATACACAGAGAAGGAAATGCGTATTTGCTCCCCTGCTGATGTTGAATGTTCGCCCCTCACAAAGAAATGATCGGTCTAACAATGGAATGTTCGGTGTATTGTAACACTGAGAGACAGAATACAACAACAAATTCAGCAGAAATGCGTCTAACAAATGACTGATCTGCATGTTCATGAGGGAAAGAAGGATTTGATCCCTATCATTCAGCAGGATTTCTGGCTCCCAGGTGTCTTTCATACAGGTAACAAGCTGAGATTAGAAGCAGTCTCTTAAAGGGAGTGCTGCTAATCTCATTTTGTTACCTGTATAAATGACACCTGTCCACAGGAGCCATCAAACCATCAGATTCCAAACTCTCCACCATGGCAAAGACCAAAGAGCTGTCCAAGGATGTCAGGAACAGGATCGAAGACCTACACAAGGCTGGACTGGGCTACCAAACTATGGCCAAGCAGCTTGGTGAGAAGGTGACAACAGTTGGTGCAATCATTCACAAATGGAAGAAACACAAAACAAGTGTCAGTCTCCCTAGGTCTGGTGCACCATGCAAGATCTCACCTCGTGGAGTGTCAATGATCATGAGAACAGTGAGGAATCATCCCAGAACTACACGTGAGGATCTTGTCAATGATCTCCAGGCAGCTGGGACCACAGTCACCAAGAGAACAATTGGTAACACACTACGCCGACAAGGATTGAAATCCTGCAGTGCCGCAAGGTCCCTCTGCTCAAGAAAGCCCATGTCCAGGCCCGTCTGAAGTCTGCCACTGAACATCTGAATGATGCAGAGGAGGACTGGTGGGAAGTGTTGTGGTCAGATGAGACCAAAATCCAGCTCTTTGGTATCAACTCAACTCGCTGTGATTGGAGGAGGAGGAATGCTGCTTATGACCCCAAGAACACCATCCCAACTGTGAAACATGGTGGTGGAAACATTCTGCTTTGGGGGTGTTTTTCTGCTAAGGGGACAGGACAACTGCACTGCATCAAAGGGACGATGGACGGAGCAATGTATCCTCAAATCTTGGGTGAGAACCTTCTTCCCTCAGTCAGGCCATTGAAAATGGGTGGTGGATGGGTGTTCCAGCATGACAATGACCCAAAACACACGGCCAAGGCAACAAAGGAGCGGCTCAAGAAGAAGCACATTAAGGTCCTGGAGTGGCCTAGCCAGTCTCCAGACCTTCATCCGATTGAAAATCTGTGGAGGGAATTGAAAGTTCGAGTTGCCAAACGTCAACCACCAAACCTTAATGACTTTGAGAGGATTTGCCAAGAGGAGTGGGCCAAAATCCCTCCTGAGATGTGTGCGAACCTGGGGGCCAACTCCAGGAAACGTCTGACCTCTGTGATTGCCAACAAGGGATTTGCCACCAAGTACTAAGTCATGTTTTGTGAAGGGGATCAAATCCTTCTTTCCCTCATGAACATGCAGATCAGTCATCATTTGTTAGACGCATTTCTGCTGAATTTGTTGCTGTATTCTGTCTCTCAGTGTTACACCGAACATTCCATTGTTAGACCGATCGTTTCTGTGTGAGGGGCGAACATTCAACATCAGCAGGGGAACATATATATATGTATATATATGTATATATATGTATATATATGTATGTGTGTGTTAGTGTATGTGTATATATATATAGTATGCAAAGCGCTATGTAAGTTGCTGGCGCTATACAGGTACCTACATAATAAATAAGAGGTATGGGTAGAGCGTTGGGCCCAGAACAGGCAGGATAAGAATCTGTATGTTGAGCGGCTGCTGCCTGTCTTCGGGGGGATTCTTCGGGGGGACAATGAAGAGAATGCGATGCATATATTGGGCGGCCTCACGCACACAGGATGTAGAATATGATGCTATTATAGGCATTTGAGGTATTTTTTAGCCTGTGTCTGTTCACATTCAGGCATTTACAGGAGTTTAGAAGCAGGAGCGTTTTACAGGCAGAAAAAAAAATCCATCACCAGAGCATTCAGGAGAGGAGCTTTTGAGTAGAAAAACCTCTTGATGTGCCTACACTGCGCTGGAGGCTTCATTTATTCATTCTAATGGCCAGAATCAATCCATTAATATTCTGGCCAACAGAATGAACGAAGGCCCAAATGCTGGAGCACCAAACACGGATTTAGGTTCATTTTTCAGCTGTTTTCTGACTGGACGTTTAAGTGGCTGGAAAGGCTGAAGGTTTTTTTCCTTCATGAATTTTTCACATAAAGGTAAACAATCCTTGGTATTGCCGTGTACCCCGGAGTGAGGGGAATCCTTCTAAGGCCAACCGTTAGCTCCAGACTGGCTGTAAAGGTTCTAAAACATGTGATGGCTGCATTCATTTTTTAAAAAAAAATAATTTTCTCTTTATTTTCACCTGGTGATCCTGCCAGTAAAACTTTTTTTTTATTTTTCAACTTCCTTTACCAGACCAAGCTGTCCAGACAATGTCAGAATGTTGGGACAAAGCATCTACCACTGATAGGGTGAACGGGCCCAATGGATTGAGGAGGATAGCTGTATATGTTGGGGCTCGATCCCCATGGTTGGGCTGTGCTTTTTCTGCCCCCATACCTCTACCCCCTTTAGCTGCAGAGCTATCAGCCAGGGGTGTACACATCCCATAGCTGGAAATTTACCCCTGCACATTCAGTGGACTTAGAATCTGCTGAAACCAGGGCTCTCAAGGAATGCCCGAGGGCCCAGGGTCACTAGGGGGCCCCATGAGATGCCCCTAGTACCTTTCATAGGCTTTTTTGGGTGTGGTTTGAGTGTGGGTGAGGACACAGGGGCCCCATGATCCTCTATTGCCCGGGGGCCCCATGAGTTGTCAGTCCGTCCCGGGCTGAAATCGACCCATTCGAGTGAGTGGGGCTGCTCTGCAAGTATCCTGCAACCGTATAAAATGTGGGGTTCAAAGGGGTTAAAGCAGCCCGGCGGGGGAGGCGATACAACACTTCACACGTCTCTGAAGAGCATTCCGAATGCAGATTGCTCTTCAGAGATCAAAGCTAGTGTGATGGCCTTATAGCTTTCTTTAGGGAGATTGCTCATATCAAAGATCGTTTGGAGACAAATGTCACAATTACAACCAGTCTTCAGGTCATCGTATTCCATCTTCATATCTTGGTATACAATGTCTGTACATTTCCTGTATGTGGAAGATTTCATGGGATAATATTCACGCCACTCCAATGTCATCATTGAGAATAACTGCGATTTTTAGCAGCAAAGAAGCCGATGGATGGAGAGATTTTCATTGCCTAGTATTGATCCTTCCAAAGAATGGCCAGCTTGGTGTGATGATGGCTGGTCTTGGCTCATCTTCTATCAGATAGGATTAGATATCCGTATTCGCTACTTCTGTCTTCTGCCATTATTTACAGTACATAAAAATCCTAATCCTGAAAGCTGATTCCCCCCCCCTCATTCCCCCCCCCCCGACCTCACTGCGGTCGCATTTCGCCTGCCAGTAAGTGGACGCGGCGGTATTGCAGGAAGGAGGGGGAATCGCATTACAGCCGCACAGATTGTTCTCAGAGTGGAGCATTAATGGCAGATCCCGGTCAGCATTGGGAGGATTTGTTCCTGATGGATGCTTTTCAGTCCTGTGGATGTCTCAGCTACTCCTGAGGTGGGGGTCATGGGAGCTCATGGGATCAGGGTCCTGATATGGGCCCTCTGGAGGACTGAGCATCACAATACTCACTGGTCCCAGAAATAAAGCCCATTAATAGAGACGTATGGCCAAAGCCTGTGCTCTCCTGTGACCCAGAATCAGCTAATTGTGACGGGAGTCACTTTGGGTGGGGAGCCCATGGAACACAGCTCACTTTGGAGGGGCTCCCCATATCCCTCTTATGTGTAAGTCACCCTGTGCCTTTTAGGGGTACAGGGTGATCTGTCCTAATATTGTGTAGACAGGTCTAGGAGATAGGTGGGGTGGGGGTTGCGGATTGTTTGGTGTTGTGTTTGCATCCCATTGTTCTATTGTTTGTCTGGCGGGGAGCAAACTATTATTGGATGTATGTGTTTATGTGTATTAGCTTAATGGGGGGTGTCTCCAGCAGCTCTCCCTCCTGATGGGATGGTGTGCTGGTGTGAAGTTTGAATACCTGTGTGTCTCTTGTTACTAAATGTAGATTGCCCCGCCCTGTGTCATTATGCACTCAGGGGGGATTGCCCCGCCCTGTGTCATTATGCAGGCAGGGGGGACTGTCTCCTGAGTGTATATATCTTGTATGAAGAGAGGGACGAGCGCTGGATATGATAGGATTCAAGCTGCTAGCATATAGGTAAACCTCGTATACCCCATTCATCAAAATTCAAATACAAAAAATGCAGCGCTTGAGTGTATAATACAGGGAATTAGCATGAATAGCAGATTTAAATGTTCATATTTCAACATGCACCAGATTCCACATTCTTAAATTGTTATAAACAATAATCAGATGAGTACATGCGCATTGGAGTATAATGACCTACTCCTGGTCACAGCCAGATGGTCCTCAGCGTGAAGCCCTCAGGGACACCAGTGCACCACTCTTGCCGTCTCCTACCACCAGGGGGGGTGCGCCTGTTTACAGTAACACGAAATCACTTTGTATCCTCTATCGCCAGGATTGGTGTACTTTCTTATCAGGAGATCATCTCAGGGGCTCAGCAATAAGACCCAAAAGAAAGAAATCTTGATAGTGTAGTATTTTATTCAAAGGTAAAAAAGTAAGTCATACACTTACATGGTAATGTCCAAAAAGCTGATGCATAGAATCCAAAAAGATGGCCGACAGTCAGATGCATGAAACCAGTGGATAATAAATGGTGTGAGAGGTGTCCTTATCCCTAAAGGGATAAGGACACCTCTCACACCATTTATTATCCACTGAGGTGTCCCTGAGGGCTTCACGCTGAGGACCATCTGGCTGTGACCAGGAGTAGGTCATTATACTCCAATGCGCATGTACTTGCGCTATCTGGTTAGTGCATTATACAGTTATTCCCCTATCACGGAAGTCACGGATTTCTTTGGATACATCACAGAACTTATGATTTTAGCATCACCATCACTATATGCACCTTGATTAGACGGATAGATCTTCATTACTCATCTGATTATTGTTTATAACAATTTAAGAATGTGGAATCTGGTGCATGTTGAAATATGAACATTTAAATTCCCATTCATGCTAATTCCTTGTATTATACACTCAAGCGCTGCATTTTTTGTATTTGTATATATCTTGTATCTGTGTTCAAATAAACTATTTTACCTCCTGGTTTACTTCAAGACTGGTGTCCTCTAGTCTTGTATGGTCAGCGGTGGTGTTCGGACGGGGAAGCGGTATTCTAACGGAAGTACCCAAGCGCAGTCTGGGGTCGGTTCCGTTGCACTATTTTTTTTGTGTATGTGTGTATATATATATATAATTTTTTTTTCTACTTTCATGTATGTGTATATATATATAGATATAGATAGAGATATAGATAGATATATAACTAGATATGTAGATATAGATAGATAGATAGATATGTTTTACTTCTGATTTTATTGCTATCACATAGGGGACCAATATGAGTGACAGGTCCTCTTTGTAGGGGGGAGGGGGGCAGGAGAGGAGCAGTGTATACAGAGAGGCTCCCTCACTAGCTGTCACTATAGGTCAGTGCCGATTTTTAAATGCAATAGCCGGCTTTTTTTTTTTTCTTCACTATAGCTCACAGAATTAGCTGTCACTTTCCCCGGAGCTAAAGGAAACATTTGTTTCTTTTATCTTGGGAAAGAAACGAAAAGGAAACATTTTCTTTTGGGGAAATAAACTAAAAGGAAACGTTGTTTCTTTTAACTCCGGGAGATAAACTAAGGGCTCGTTCACACTTGACTGTTCTTCCAACTCTTGCCAAACGCCCCTATAGCGTTTGGCAAGCGTTGGTCCGGCGTTTGCGGAGCGTTTTTTTAACGCTCGGCAAATGCTCCGCAAACGCCGCATGCGCGGTTTAGCGTCAGTTGCTAGGCGTTTGCCGAGTGTTAAAAACGCCTATAATGAAGTTTGAATGGTGTTACCGGTCCGCAAACGCCCCGCAACTGCGTCACAACCACACCGCAAACGCCGGCCGCGTGTTTGGGGAGCGGCACCATAGACTAGAATAGGAAGCTTCAACGCCTCATGACTCGACCAGAGGCGTCCGTCTTGCCACGACACTAACGCTCCCGTTAGAACAGCACCACGTGCTGCAATGTGCAGAATTGTCCGAGGCGTTTGGGAAGCGGTAAAAACGCTTCCCAAACGCCTCTCTGCCTCCTGCACACAACGCTAGTGTGAACGTAGCCTAAATGGAAACTTGTTTCTTTTAGCTCCGGGGAAAGTGACAGCTAATTCTGTGAGCTATAGTGAAGAAAAAAAATAAGCCGGCAATTGCATTTAAAAATCGGCACCGACTTATAGTGACAGCCAGAGAGGGAGCCTCTCTATATACACTGCTCCTCTCCTGCCCCCTCCCCCCTACAAAGAGGACCTGTCACTCATATGCTATTGGTCCCCTATGTGATAGCAATAAAATCAAAAGTAAAAAAAAAAATAATATATATATATATAACATGAAAGTAGAAAAGAAATACAAAAATACCTGATAGGGCTATTTTCGTCCGATATGTTTCGGTGGCCAGAATTTTGGTGCGTCCCTAATGGCAACCCTACACAATGTACCTCTACTCCATGTTATAGGCGTGTCATGGTGGGGCTGAGAGCTTGTAGTAGGAGAGGTGGGGAAGCCTTGCCATTGCAGTAGACAGACTGTGGGCTGGGTGTTGAGGAGCGCCTGCTACAAACGTCCATAACATTCAGCGGCTATTCAAAATGTTTATTAGGAGCATCAGGGGTGGACTGACAACTCATGGGGCCCGTGTCCTTGTCCAAACTCAAAAAAGCCTATGAAAAAGGTACCAGGGGCATCTCATGGGGCCCCCTACTGACCCCGGGCCCTCGGGCAGTGCCCGAGTTTCCAAATGGTCACCCTGATCAGGTAACCCAACACGTTTCGAGGGAAATGCCTCCCCTTTCCTCAGGGCTGAATGAGAAGACTCGCTCTGAAGTACAAATAGGAGACATATAATGGAGCTGGACGAAGACACGAGCTCAGTTGTTTCATCGTCTGTCTCGTGTTTTCGTGTCTTCGTGTTTCTCAGTACCAACCCAATGTCTTTCCTTTTCCTCCACCTTGACTTAAGCAGCAATAACAGGCAGACGCGAGCAACCACAAACCAGAGGAACAGATTTCTCTTCTAGTTTTGCATCCTAGGGTTCACTCTTGGCTCCTCCTCATCATCATCATCATCATCATCATCCACAAATGTGGATGGAAGGATATCCCTGGCCTCCAGTGGTGAACTAAGATGGTGAACGGATGTGTGTTGGGCCAGGGTCCTGCGTGCAGTGCCTTTTTGCTTTGTTGATGACTTTAATACTTTATTCTCTTCAGTTCTTGAAAAATGTACTGGAAATCCCTTCAGAGATCTGCCAGGAGTCTTGTGAAGAAATTAGTAAGGGTGGAGTCAGTATATAATACTCCTAATTATAACAGCTGAGGCTAATCCTCTGCAGTCATTGGTCATAAGGCAGTGGTCTCCAAACTGTGGCCCGGGGCCGGATGCATCCTTTTTCTTGCTGTCATTTGGCCCTTGGGCCATTAGTTTATCCACTGACACCGACAATGGGGCATAATTCGACCCACTGACACCAATGATGGGGCACTATTCCTCCCACTGACACCAATGATGGAGCACTATTCCTCCCACTGACACCTACAATGGGGCACTATTCCTCCCACTGGCACCAAGTATGGGGCACTATTCCTCCCACTGGCACCAAGTATGGGGCACTATTCCTCCCACTGACACCAAGTATGGGGCACTATTCCTCCCACTGACACCTACGATGGGGCACTATTCCTCCCACTGACACCTACGATGGGGCACTATTCCTCCCACTGACACCTACGATGGGACACTATTCCTCCCACTGACACCAAGTATGGGGCACTATTCCTCCCACTGACACCAAGTATGGGGCACTACTCCTCCCACTGACACCAATGATGGGTCACTATTCCTCCCATGGACACCAGCGATGGGGCACTATTCCTCCCACTGACGCCTGCAATGGGGCACGATTCCTCCCACTGACGCCTGCGATGGGGCACGATTCCTCCCACTGACGCCTGCGATGGGGCACGATTCCTCCCACTGACGCCTGCGATGGGGCACGATTCCTCCCACTGGCACCAAAGATGGGGCACTATTCCTCCCACTGACGCCTGCGATGGGGCACTATTCCTCCCACTGACGCCTGCGATGGGGCACTATTCCTCCCACTGACGCCTGCGATGGGGCACTATTCCTCCCACTGACGCCTGCGATGGAGCACGATTCCTCCCACTTGCGCCTACGAGGGGGCACTATTCCTCCCACTGACACCTACGATGGGGCTTTTTCTATTCCTACTGATGTCGGGACCTTCTCTACACCCAGTGTCCACAGCCAGGTCCCCTAAAGTTTGAAGAACAGTACACTGGAGACCCCTGGTCTATGGCACCATTATCACATCCCAAAGTAGTATGTCTGCCACTCCTCCTCCCATCACAGAGATGAAGAATGGCCATAATGTCCGGATAGCCCCAGAATCGCATGATGCCTGCTGTAGTAGGTTGGTGGTCCGTCTCTGTGACTCCAACTGATCTTTGAGCCAAAGCTGTTATAGCAGGTGGTACGGAGTGCAGCCAAACTTACATAAAGTAAGACCCCAATCGTAAAGCACGTGGTACTCTCCACATTGGATCCCATTGTGCCAAGTGTCGTCTATTGTCCACAGTCACACGGATACTGGAGTATCATAGACTCCGCAATGACAAATGTATTTATGTAGTGCTGACAATTTACACATATACAGTATATTCACATCAGTCCCTGCCCTCAGGAGCTTACAATCTAAGGTCCCTTAAGACGGCCAGAGATAGTTTGCATCCCAGTCCAGTCAACGGGGACCAGCTGAGATTCCAACCATCTATGGGCAGGCTATCCATAACAAGTAGAGCTGACCACTTGGTGTACTCTTCGGCGTAAATCTTTATTGGCTGCTTATAAAATGACACAGTATACAAGCTGCTAACGTGTTTCTGCTAATACAGCCTTACTCGTAGCCGCAACACGTTAACAGCTTGTATACTGTGTCATTTTATATGTTGCCAAGCTGCTAACGTGTTTCTGCTAATACAGCCTTACTTGTAGCCGCAACACGTTTATAAAATACCTCAATCCACAGATACTGCCCAAATCGTCCACTCCGCTCCTCCCGTGATATCCTCCTCTCTAGCTCCCTCATCACCTCCTCCCACGCTCGCCTCCAGGACTTCTCCAGAGCCTCTTCCATCCTCTAGAACTCCCTACCACAGCATGTCCGGTCAGCCCCCACCCTTTCTGCCTTTAGGCAATCCTTGAAAACGCACTTCTTCAGGGAAGCCTACCCCACCTCCACCTAAGAACTGTACTTGAATCTCCTCCACCAGATCATCCCCCGCAGCTATCACCTTTTGTATCACCTACCCCTTCCTTTAGATTGGAAGCTCCATGAGTCAGGCCCTCCTATTCCTTCTGTACTGAAATGTATTGTAATTGTACCGCCCCCCTTATATTGTACAGCGCTGCGCAAACTGTTAGCACCATAAATCCTGTATAATAATAATAAAATGACACAGTATACAAGCTTTTAACGTGTTGGGGCTATGAGTAAGGCTGTATTAGCCGAAACACGTTAGCAGCTTGGCTACATATAAAATGACACAGTATACAAGCTTTTAACGTGTTGCGGCTACAAGTAAGGTTGTATTAGCCGAAACATGTTCACAGCTTGGCTACATATAAAATGACAGTATACAAGCTTTTATGTAGCCAAGCTGCGAACGTGTTTTGGCTAATACAGCCTTACTCGTAGCTTCAACATGTTAAAAGCTTGTTTACGGTGTCATTTTATATGTAGCCAAGCTGCTAACGTGTTTTGGCTTATACAGCCTTACTCGTAGCTGCAACACGTTAGCAGCTTGGCTACATATAAAATGACACAGTATACAAGCTTTTAACATGTTGAAGCTACGAGTAAGGCTGTATTAGCCGAAACACGTTAGCAGCTTGGCTACATATAAAATGACACAGTATACAAGCTTTTAACATGTTGAAGCTACGAGTAAGGCTGTATTAGCCGAAACACGTTAGCAGCTTGGCTACATATAAAATGACACCGTAAACAAGCTTTTAACGTGTTTCGGCTAATGCAGCCTTACTCCTAGCCGCAACATGTATACAGCTTGTATACTGTGTCATTTTATATGTAGCCAATACAGATTTACACAGAAGAGTACACCAAGTTGCCAGCTCTACTTGTTGTGGATTATTTTTTTGGGGGACGGAACATCCCAACCGGAGTACCAGGCTTCATCTCTTAGAAACAAAACCATACCACAGCTCAACTGCTTCATCCAGAGTCGATTATCTATGGACAGGCTAATTGTACCCAATTTGATTGTTGTACGACTTGGATACAACCAGCATGTGCGATTTTACATGCGATTATTGCCGCTGGCTATTAGCAGCTACTGAACACAGCACTGGATGGTTATTTTGGTGTCTCTGGTACTCTGCTAGAAAACCATTGATTCTTGGCACATGCGTTTAGATGGAGAGCACGGTAGGCTTTATGGGAAGTGTCTGTTACTTTGTGTCCAGGATACCCCCCCCCCCCCTCAAGAACAGACTTCTCCACCAGGTACATCCCACCTGAAAACAGTTACAGGATGGGAAGAGGGTCACTGGAAGGTGTGACGGCCATCCAGCACAACTCGGAGAAGGGGGAACTCCGCACATAACGGTCAGGTTCCTGACATGCTGTGTAGCATCCGCTGCTTTACCCCATTACTGCTGGATACCTTTATACAGAAACCAGGTGGAGGTTGTCATAGGAGGATGAGGAGAGGGGGGGCCAGGTGGAGGTTGTCATGGGTTGATGGAGAGGGAGGGGCAGCTGTGGGATGTTATTGGAGGATGGAGAAAGGAGGGGCCAGCTTGGGGATGTTATGGGAGGATGGAGAGGGAGGGGCCAGCTGGGGGATGTTATGGGAGGATGGAGAGGGAGGGGCCAGCTGGGGGATGTTATGGGAGGATGGAGAGGGGAGGGTCCAACTGGATATTGTCATGGGAGAAGGGAGGGGCCAACTAGATGTTATGGAATGATGGGGAAGGGAGGGGCCAGCTGGAGGTTGTTATGGGATGGTGGCAAGGGAAGAGGCCAGCTGGAGGTTATGGGAGGATGAAAAGAAAAAGGGGCCAGCTGAAGGTTCTCATGGGATGATGGACAGGGGAGAGGCTAGCTGCAGGTTGTCATGGGATGATGGCGAGGGGCCAGCTCAGAGTTCTCATAGGATGATTGGGAGAGGCGAGGCCAGTTGGATGTTGTCATGGGAGGATGGAAAAGGGAGGGGCCATCTGAAGGTTGTCATGGGATGTTGGAGAGGGGAGGGGCCAGTTGGAGGTTATCATGGGATGACGGCTCTGATGGCTGATCTGTTGGAGAACGATGATGATTGGATCATATGGTTTTTTTTTTTTTTATAATGGCAAGTCATCCAATGAGATCCCCAACTGATTGGAAGGATTGGATGATGCTGGTCACATGTCTGTGGGCACTCTTGAGGTCTGTAGGTTAGATAAATCATTTTCTGGGCTGCTGGCCGGATCTCCTCCATAGTCCAGGCCGCCTCTTCAGGAGTAAGACATTCCTCTACTTCCGTCTGTATCTCCGTCCTCCGTGGACCCGGTGTAAGCGGAGAGCGGTGCTCAGTGGCCTCGTATGATCCCCTGTCCGTGTCCTCACCTCCCCTCTCTAGGAAGGAGCTCCGATGGTTTCCTAGTAACATGAGAGATTGTTTTCCTGAAATTAACACGAACATCATTTATTTCAGGTTGTGGAATGTTGTGCCGTATATGAAATATTTTATTATAATCTTCCATTCCCATCCGTGTATTATAATAATCCGTCTGCTTCTCTTCACAGCTGCCGCACAAGTAACCGGAAGAGTCTGATTGTAGCGTCCAGCACCTCCCCCACCCTCCCCAGACCACATTCTCCGCTCCATGGACATACAGGTACGTCCTCTGCTGGTCATTCTGGGTTCTCTTCTCCCACCACACCAGTCTCTGTACCACAGGAGCTTACACTCTAATGTCCCCTCCTCCACAGTCACACACTATTATTATTATACATTTATATAGCTCTGACATATACTGCAGCGCTGTACAGAGTACACTGAGCCAGTCATATCAGTCTCTGTACCAGAAGAGCTTACACTCTGTCTCCTCCACGACAGTCACATCAGTCTCTGTACTGAGGAGCCTACACTTTGATGTCCCCTCCCCCACAGTCCCATCAGTCTCTGTACCAGAAGAGCTTACACTCTAATGTCCCCTCCCCCACAGTCACATCAGTCTCTGTACTGAGGAGCCTACACTTTGATGTCCCCTCCCCCACAGTCCCATCAGTCTCTGTACCAGAAGAGCTTACAATCTAATGTCCCCTCCCTCGCAGTCACACATTATTATACATTTATATAGCTCTAACGTATACCGCAGTGCTGTACAGAGAACACTGAGCCAGTCCCATCAGTTTCTGTACCAGAAGAGCTTACACTCTAATGTCCAGGGGCGATCTCTGAGGTTAAACTCTTGCTCAGGCAGTGTCAATATGACAGGCATGCCTCTTTGGTTCTGGAAAGGGATTATGGGAAATATCACTCGCCCGACCCTTACCAGAACTGCAAACAAGGTAGAGCAGTTAAGTCAGTTGTAGGCCTGGTTGACAGTACGGGTTCCCTGACAAAGTCCAAGTCGGGGATCCTGGAAACCTCCAGGTCATATTATGCTGACCTCCTGGGTAGGAGGGACCTCGATCGGGCGAGCATGTCGGGTTTTCTGGACTCTACTCCAGGACTGGGAAATGGCAGTTGTCCTGTGAGTTTGACAGAGGACATCACGGCAGATGAGGTGGTGAAAGCTATTGATCAGCTTGCCATGAAGAAGTCGCCTGGGCCAGACGGATTGACAGCCGAGTTTTATAAGCACTTTAAGGTGACTCTGGCCCCATATTTGGTGGAGGTTTTTAATGGCTGTCTGAGAGAGGGTTCGCTCTCTCCCTCCATGCAACAATCTGCAGTGATTCTTCTGTCAAAGGGTAAAGATTCTTTGAGAATTGAGAATTGGCGGCCCATTAGCCTTCTCAATGTTGATAGGAAGATATTGGCAAAGATTATTTTCTGGCGTTAATCGTCTGTTGCGGGCAATTTACTTTCTCGCAATCAGCACTGTTCGGTTCAGGGAAGAAGCACTTTTTCATAGGTGTTAGCTGTCCGGGAGGCCCTGGAGCGGTGCAGGGCTGCAGACTGGGGAAAGTTCCTGCTGGCATTGGATCAGGCCAAAGCTTTTGATCGAGTCAATCATGAGTACCTATGGCTGCTTCTTGGCAAGTATGGCTTGGAGGGGGGCTTTATCGATTGGCTAAAGACCTTATACAGAGGGGCTGAAAGCTTCATGCTTGTAAATGGTTGGATTGGACGGCCCTTTGAGGTTGGCTCAGGTGTGCATCAGGGATGTCCTTTGAGTCCTCTGCTATATGCGTTTGTAATCGATCCCTTCATTCGGAGGTTAGAGAGCGGACCGTTGTGTGGAGTTCCTTTGGGCATTCCTGGGAAGCCCCCTCTGAGGGTCGTGGCCTATGCTGATGACGTGTCTGTTTTCATCTCCGGGACGCAGGAGGCGGAGGAGGTGGTCTCGGTGATGGAACAGTATGCTGAGGCAGGAGGTGGAGGAGGTGGTCTCGGTGATGGAACAGTATGCTGAGGCAGGAGGTGGAGGAGGTGGTCTTGGTGATGGAACAGTATGCTGAGGCAGGAGGTGGAGGAGGTGGTCTCGGTGATGGAACAGTATGCTGAGGCAGGAGGTGGAGGAGGTGGTCTTGGTGATGGAACAGTATGCTGAGGCAGGAGGCGGGGAGGTGGTCTCGGTGATGGAACAGTACGCTGAGGCAGGAGGCGGGGAGGTGGTCTCGGTGATAGAACAGTATGCTGAGGCAGGAGGTGGAGGAGGTGGTCTCGGTGATGGAACAGTACGCTGAGGCAGGAGGTGGAGGAGGTGGTCTCGGTGATGGAACAGTACGCTGAGGCAGGAGGTGGAGGAGGTGGTCTCTGTGATGGAACAGTACGTTGAGGCAGGAGGCGGGGAGGTGGTCTCGGTGATGGAACTGTATGCTGAGGCATCTGGCTCAAAGATCAATCAGGATAAGAGTGAGGTTTTCTGGATGGGAGAGGAAGGCGAAGGCTTTACCCTTCCGGACGCCTTCCCAGAGCCCCAGCAGGAAAATAAAATTTTAGGCATCAGATTTGGTCCCGGTGATTACGGCCTTGCAAATTGGGTAAGCAGGCTACAAGATGCCGATGCCAAGGTGGCCAGTTGGAGGGATTGGAAACTCTCTTACAGGGAAAGGATTGACCTGATTAAAACTTACCTGATCCCGGTATTTCTGTATGTCAGCTTTGTCTGTGTTTTGCCAGTGTCTCTCTATGCGAGGATCTACAGTTGTTTCTTCCAGCTGTTATGGGGGCACAAACTGAACCTCATTAAGAGGTCTGTAACCTACCTTCCCAGGCGGATGGGTGGCCTAGGTATGGTCAACCCGGTGGTTTTCTTTTCTGTGATGTTTTTGAAACATAATTTTGGTAGCATGCTGGCAGGGGAACCGCCTCGGTGGGTTGGTATTTTTCCTGGTTTAGGCCTTTTCTGCGAAGCTGGGAGAATGGTGGGCCAGTGAAAAGCCTGAGGGTCCAACATGGTAAGCTCCCGGCTTATGTTGCCCCGTGTCTGAAAATGCTTCGGCAATGGCGGGTGATGGCGGAGGAAATTAAGTCTCTTCCTAGTAAGGCCCTGGAGAGGAAAGTTGTTGAATCTGCCTTTAGCGAGCCATTGGCCTTGAGGGATTGCCCAGGCCCGGTTATGGGGGAGGGTCTGCGTTTGATGAATCTGGAGAGAATCCCTTTAAAGTTTCGGGATTTGGCCTGGATCTTGTTCCATGGCAGACTCTATGTGAAGGGCAACCTGAAGCATTGCTCTGCAGAGAACCGTGGTTGTCCAAGAGTGGAGTGCGGTGGGGTGGAGGAGACGATGGACCATTTCTTGCTTCAGTGCCCATTCAATATAGAAGTCTACAAGCGGGTGGGTGGGGCTCTGGGGATCCCTTTCCTTTCCCACTTGAGTTACGCGGAGTGGTCTTACGGAGCCTTTCAGACTCTCCGGGATTTTGAGACACTTTTTCTAGTTAGCTTAGTAGTCCGTTACTACACGTGGAATGCACGGTGTCAGGTTTCCATTCGCAAAAAAGTCCTTCCTGCAGAGGTGGTGGTGAACAGCATTCTGGGTGAGGTTGGGAAGATTCGGGGTCTTGAGAAGGACAGGTGGCGGTCGGGAGCCTGGACAAAGGCGTGGAGGAATGTCAGGTCCCCGTAGCTGCTGTCTGGCAGTCTCTGGGGGCGTGGCTTCTCTTTCTGTCCTTTCACATCCCCTAGATTTTTAGAAGATCAGTTTTTGAAGAAAGACTGCATGCATGGGATCGATGTATGGGATCAATGTGTGGGATCAATGTATGGGATCAATGTATGGGATGAATGTTTAATCGTTTCGTAGCCTGAGGGGGGGTTTAGGTGACGGTCAGGATTTAAGATGCAATATAAAGATGATGATAATAGTATTAAAATATGATTGGTTCTATTTTGTTTTTTTCCGGCAAAAAATCTGTTTGTTTTATTTGCTGAAGTAAGCTGTTTTTGTTTAAGTATATAGATTTATATTTTATTCTGTATATATGTAAATATGTTTTTTTTAATATGTTTGTAAGATTTTTAATAAACAAAAATTTTACATTCTAATGTCCCCTCCCCCACAGTCACACTATTATTAGTATACATGTATATAGCTCTGACATATACCGCAGTGCTGTACAGAGAACACTGAGCCAGTCACATCAGTCTCTGTACCAGAAGAGCTTACACTCTAATGTCCCCTCCCCTGCAGTCACATCACTCTCTGTACCAGAGGAGCTCACACTCTAATGTCCCCTTCCCCGCAGTCACATCAGTCTGTGTACGAGAGGAGCTTACACTCTAATGTCCCCTCCCCCACAGTCACATCACTCTCTGTACCAGAGGAGCTCACACTCTAATGTCCCTCCCCCACAGTCCCATCAGTCTCTGTACCAGAGGAGCTTACACTCTAATGTCCCCTCCCCCGCAGTCCCATCAGTCTCTGTACCAGAGGCGCTTACACTCTAATGTCCCCTCCCCCACAGTCACATCAGTCTCAGCACCAGAGGAGCTTACACTCTAATGTCCCCTCCCCCCACAGTCCCATCAGTCTCTGTACCAGAGGAGCTTACACTCTAATGTCCCCTCCCCTGCAGTCACATCACTCTCTGTACCAGAGGAGCTTACACTCTAATGTCCCCTCCCCCACAGTCTCATCAGTCTCTGTACCAGAGGAGCTTACACTCTAATGTCCCCTCCCCCACAGTCTCATCAGTCTCTGTACCAGAGGAGCTTACACTCTAATGTCCCCTCCCCCACAGTCCCATCAGTCTCTGTACCAGAGGAGCTTACACTCTAATGTCCCCTCCCCCACAGTCACATCACTCTCTGTACCAGTGGAGACTGGAGTATGGAGCAAAGGTCTGCTGGTCAGTGAGATACGGAATATTCTCATCTTTGGGTAGCACAGTGGGTTCACTTCTGCCTTAGAGCACTGGGGTCCTCATACACTATCTGCATGGAGTTTGCATGTTCTCCCTGTGCTTGTGTGGGTTTCCCCCGGGCACTCCAGTTTCTTGGCACCCTCCAGAGTCATGCTGGGAGGTGAATTGGCTCCTGTCTAGTATGTGTATGAGATGGGAACCTTAGATTGTAAGCTCCTGAGGGCAGGGACTGCTAGAACTGTAATAAATATATTGAGCACAGTGTCTAAAATGGGTGGGGGAGGGGAGCACACCCTGGGAGGTCTGTGTATCATCATCTCACCATTACAGCTTCTTTCTGAGTAAACCCGTCACAGATTTATCCGGATCTGCACTGAATATCAAACAGCGAGTGACACAGCTGAGTGTAGCTGATCCCCGTCCTATTTCCACATGGGATTTGCTGCATGTGTAAAGCTGCTTTCAATCCCCTTTTGTGGAAATGAGTTCTTGACATATCCGCCGCTGAAGACTTCCCACTGCAAGATGAAAGAGTCTTCATCTGCGAGATTTACCCTCCGCTGGATTCATATCGCCATCGGTGGACGAGCGCTAATCGCTGTGATGCATGATGTCATTAATGGAGGAGTCCAGGAGGATGGGGCCATTTATTAATGGAGGAGTCCAGGAGGATGGGGCCATTTATTAATGGAGGAGTCCAGGAGGATGGGGCCATTTATTAATGGAGGAGTCCAGGAGGGTGGGGCCATTTGTTAATGGGGGAGTCCAGGAGGATGGGGCCATTTATTAATGGAGGAGTCCAGGAGGATGGGGCCATTTATTAATGGAGGAGTCCAGGAGGATGGGGCCATTTATTAATGGAGGAGTCCAGGAGGATGGGGCCATTTATTAATGGAGGAGTCCAGGAGGATGGGGCCATTTATTAATGGAGGAGTCCAGGAGGGTGCCGCCATTTATTAATGGAGGAGTCCAGGAGGATGGGGCCATTTATTAATGGAGGAGTCCAGGAGGATGGGGCCATTTATTAATGGAGGAGTCCAGGAGGATGGGGTCATTTATTAATGGAGGAGTCCAGGAGGATGGGGTTATTTATTAATGGAGGAGTCCAGGAGGATGGGGCCATTTATTAATGGAGGAGTCCAGGAGGATGGGGCCATTTATTAATGGAGGAGTCCAGGAGGATGGGGCCATTTGTTAATGGAGCAGTCCAGGAGGATGGGGCCATTTGTTAATGGAGCAGTCCAGGAGGGTGGGGCCATTTGTTAATGGAGGAGTCCAGGAGGATGGGGCCATTTGTTAATGGAGGAGTCCAGGAGGATGGGGCCATTTATTAATGGAGGAGTCCAGGAGGGTGGGGCCATTTATTAATGGAGGAGTCCAGGAGGGTGGGGCCATTTATTAATGGAGGAGTCCAGGAGGCCGGGGCCATTTATTAATGGAGGAGTCCAGGAGGGTGGGCCATTTGTTAATGGAGGAGTCCAGGAGGGTGGGGCCATTTGTTAATGGAGGAGTCCAGGAGGGTGGGGCCATTTGTTAATGGAGGAGTCCAGGAGTGTGGGGCCATTTATTAATGGAGGAGTCCAGGAGGGTGGGGCCATTTATTAATGGGGGAGTCCAGGAGGGTGGGGCCATTTATTAATGGAGGAGTCCAGGAGGGTGGGGCCATTTATTAATGGAGGAGTCCAGGAGGGTGGGGCCATTTATTAATGGAGGAGTCCAGGAGGATGGGGCCATTTATTAATGGAGGAGTCCAGGAGGATGGGGCCATTTATTAATGAAGGACTGTAGATGGAGCAGACTATTTTTTAGTGGAAGAGTAAAGGAGGAGTCCAGGAAGGCGGGGCGCTTTATTACAGGGGGAGTCCAGGAGGGTGGGGCCATGTATTAATGGGAAAATATGATCTCTTATTTCTGTATAGATTATGGGAGATGGGATGAAATTATTTCCTGGGGATTATGGGGCATTTAGTGAGATAAATCCCTCCGGATTATAGGGGATGGGGTCAGTTTTTTCCCTGGGGATTATGGGGGGGTGGGGTGAGAATATTCGCTGTGGATGATGGGAGATGGGGTGGGATTATAGAAGATGGGGGATGGTGTTATTCCTGTTTATGATGGGTGATTGGGTGGGATGATGGGGGATGGGTTTCTTCCTGTGGATGATAGGTGATTGGGTGGGATGATGGGGGATTGGGTTCTTCCTGTGGATGATGGGAGATGAGGTGAGATTATGGATGATGGGAAATGGGGTTCTTCCTGTGGATGTTGTTAGATGAGGTGGGATTATGGATGATGGGGGATGGGTTTCTTCCTGTGGATGATGGGTGATTGGGTGGGATAATGGTGGATTGGGTTCTTCCTGTGGATGATGGGAGATGAGGTGGGATTGTGGATGATGGGATTATGGATGATGGGGAATGGGGGTCTTCCTGTGGATGATGGGAGATGGGGAGGGATTGTGGATGATGTGAGATGAGGTAGGATTGTGGATGATGGGGAATGGGGGTCTTCCTGTGGATGATGGGAGATGGGGTGGGATTGTGGATGATGGGTGATTGGGTGGGATTATGCATGATGGGGAATGGGGTTCTTCCTGTGGATGATGGGAGATGGGGTGGGATTGTGGATGATGGGGTGGGATTGTGGGTGATGGGAGGTGGGGTGGGATTGTGGATGATGTGAGATGAGGTAGGATTGTGGATGATGGGGAATGGGGGTCTTCCTGTGGATGATGGGAGATGGGGTGGGATTGTGGATGATGGGTGATTGGGTGGGATTATGCATGATGGGGAATGGGGTTCTTCCTCTGGATGATGGGAGGTGGGATTATGGATGATGGGTAATGGGGTTATTCCTGTGGATGATGGGTGATTGGGTGGGATGATGGGGAATGGGGTTCTTCCTGTGGGTGATGGGAAAAGTGGTAGATATGCCATCAGTCATGTGATGTCAGGTAGGTTGTCGGTCTATGGCCTTATTCCTGTCTCCGGGTGAACAAACCGTCTCTTGATCTTCTCGTTGTACACCTGTATGTGGAGCTGACGATGGATAATGATTGGCCTTTGGAGATGGATTATGATTGACCATTGGAGATGGATTATGATTGGCTGTTGGAGATGGATAACGATTGGCCGTTGGAGATGGATAACGATTGGCCGTTGGAGATGGATAACGATTGGCCGTTGGAGATGGATTGCGATTGGCCGTTGGAGATGGATTGCGATTGGCCGTTGGAGATGGATTGTGATTGGCCGTTGGAGATGGATTGTGATTGGCCGTTGGAGATGGATTGTGATTGGCCGTTGGAGATGGATTGTGATTGGCCGTTGGAGATGGATTGTGATTGGCCGTTGGAGATGGATTGTGAATGGCCGTTGGAGATGGATTGTGAATGGCCGTTGGAGATGGATTGTGAATGGCCGTTGGAGATGGATTGTGAATGGCCGTTGGAGATGGATTGTGATTGGCCGTTGGAGATGGATTATGGAGGTCGATGTTCTGGATCCCCAGTGTGTGGACGGTGCTGTCTCTGCCCATTCAGGTGTTCAGTACCAGATTGTCTTTGAGTTGAACATGTCTGCCCCCCGGTGGTGAGATATTGTTCATGCAGGATCTCATTCAGAATCCTAACTCTTTGTGCGCCAGTGTTCTGTGTTTTATTGTGTTTACCGACTGGTAGTATATTGGTGTTTTACACGCTTTGTTGTCCTCTTCTCCTTATACATGTGTAACCAGAAGAACATCGAACACGTGATCAGTCTATCCGCCTCCATTATGTCACTCCATGTTCTCTATTTTTCATGAACACGTATGTTCCGCCCTAATTTACTTCTATTGATCAATACATCTATACTTAGTCATGAGCTCACCTCCGACAATCGTTCTATGAATTCTGTACAGAGGATGGAGATAATCCGTGTCAGAGGATGGATCCGATCAGCAAAAACACCAATCATGGGGAATCTGTCTATAGCAGCCATAGATGGATGGAATATTGGCCAGATCAGTCGGGAACGGCTGAGATTCGATCCGTCTATAGTCAATCCATCAATCAACTTCAGTATAACCTGCTTGCCAGTTTTTTTTTTTTTTTGTACAATTACTGCTGGCGGCTATAGCTGCCAGCACTGTGCATTGTGTTCTGCTGTCAGAGACGACTCTCCGCCGGTAGAGCGCAGGAGGGATTCACCCATCAGCGCTGACTGTGTTGATGGGGGGAATCGAGCGATTTTCTTTCCTGCAGCCCGTTGTGGAAGGAAAGAAAATGGCGTCATCTATGGCCGGCTTATGTATGCAAACCAATCTAAAATGATTGATTAGTTCTGGATTATCAGTTTGGTTATCATTTTAGTTTGGTTTGATTAGGGATTCCCGGACTGTTTATTATCTTGAGGCCCTTTTCTTTTGGAAGTACTTCTGTATTGTATGTATATTACAGGCGTATCTCGGTTTACGATTTTAATTCGTTTCACGGAACTTTTCATATTGTGAAATAATCTGTTCCGGAGGTCAGAAAAAAGTAAAAAAAAAAGTCTCATCTTTTCAAAACTCTTTATAAAGTGCACTTTAAAGGCATAAATACTGTACAGGGAGCGGATATAGTGAATGCGGGGTCCGGGGAGAGCGGATATAGTGAATGCAGGGTCCGGGGAGAGCGGATATAGTGAATGCGGGGTCCGGGGAGAGCGGATATAGTGAATGCGGGGTCCGGGGAGAGCGGATATAGTGAATGCAGGGTCCGGGGAGAGCGGATATAGTGAATGCGGGGTCCGGGGAGAGCGGATGTAGTGAATGCGGGGTCCGGGGAGAGCGGATATAGTGAATGCGGGGTCCGGGGAGAGCGGATATAGTGAATGCGGGGTCCGGGGAGAGCGGATATAGTGAATGCAGGGTCCGGGGAGAGCGGATATAGTGAATGCGGGGTCCGGGGAGAGTGGATATAGTGAATGCGGGGTCCGGGGAGAGTGGATATAGTGAATGCGGGGTCCGGGGAGAGCGGATATAGTGAATGCGGGGTCCGGGGAGAGCGGATATAGTGAATGCAGGGTCCGGGGAGAGCGGATATAGTGAATGCGGGGTCCGGAGAGAGCGGATATAGTAAATGCAGGGTCCGGGGAGAGCGGATATAGTGAATGCAGGGTCCGGGGAGAGCGGATATAGTGAATGCGGGGTCCGGGGAGAGCGGATATAGGGAATGCGGGGTCCGGGGAGAGCGGATATAGGGAATGCGGGGTCCGGGGAGAGCGGACATAGCGAAGGCGGGGTCCGGGGAGAGCGGACATAGCGAAGGCGGGGTCCGGGGAGAGCGGACATAGCGAAGGCGGGGTCCGGGGAGAGCGGACATAGCGAACGCGGGGTCCGGGGAGAGCGGACATAGCGAACGCGGGGTCCGGGGAGAGCGGACATAGCGAACGCGGGGTCCGGGGAGAGCGGACATAGCGAACGCGGGGTCCACTCTCCGCCGCCTCGGGGGACGCGAGGCGAGGCCCGCTCTCCACCACTTTTGGGGTAATAGAGTCTAGTACACGGGTGTCAAACCGGCGGCCCTCCAGCTGTTGCCAAACTACAAGTCCCATGAGGCATTGCAAGATTCACAGTTACAAGCATGACTCCCAAAGGCAGAGGCATGATGGGACTTGTAGTTTCGCAGCAGCTGGAGGGCCGCCACGTTGACACCCCTCCTCCAGACACATTGCTATAGTATTCTCCATCTCCTCCTTTTCCTTTCGGAGTTTTATTATCAGGACAAAAGAAAAACATTTTGGTATCTGCGAAGAATGCCCCCCTTCCCTCCCCCCAACCATCATATTTGTGCCATTTGTTTTGTTTTGGGTTCGATGCGGCAGGTCGATCTCCCATCTTGGGACTTGTCTACACATCTGCATATTCCCCCCCCCCCTCCCCCGGCTTTATCATTGGAAGAAATGCAAATTCCTATTCAGATGCAGCAATTACTGTTCCACCCGGCACATGAGACGAACCCAAACAGTGATTTCCATGAGACGGGGATGACAATGCGTCTGCTTTGCGCACCTGCCGGGCTGACAGCACAGCTGCAGGGAGAGAACGCCGCTCAGGATACGATCGATCTCCGGATGGTCATCCTTGCTGTCATGTTCGATCACCAGAAGATGGCGTAGTTCTGTTTGATGGCTTTTTGAACCACTTGACGTCCAACAGGCGGCGATCCAGCTTTGTTACCCGTATGTCGCGGCTTCATTCCTGGTGTTTGTGCATACGTGTGCGCCCCCTGCTGATCTGTGCGGTGATCGAACACGCCATGAGTCTGTCGGCAAGTTACAGCCCGTGATTTTGGCTATATACCTGCTGATTGGCTGTGGCCAATCACAGCGCACAGATTACAAACACATAGAAGAGCAGTCTGGTTGGTTGTTCTCCCTGAAATCAACTCTGAGTTCAGGGGAAAGACAGCCAGATCTTATACCGGCCATACATGGGTTGAAATTCGACCGATTTTTTTTTTTTTTTCATCCGAAAATCGGACCTAAGAATAATCGGCTGATTTTCGCTCTGTTAGTGGGGTCAATGGCACTGGCCAATTTTCGTGGTTCCTCCTCTTTTCAGGGATCGGGCATGTTGGAAAATTCGGGAAAACCTATCGATTTTCGACTCCATGATGGTCAAATCGTACGATCGTTTTTCCGAAAAGAATAGGCATGTGAGCCGTGACCTGGAAGGAACAGAAGTTTCACCTGTTATATGGGGTGAACTTTATGACTCGGTCGGCCGATTTTCAAAATCATTGATGGCGCCATCGGATTACCGAGCGAACGACATTTTCGATTTTTGGATGAAAAATCTTTTGGAATTCGACTCATGTATGGCCTGCATTAATCGTAAAAAAGCACTTGTTAGGCACACAGTTAACTTGATTACACTCCTGATCACCTACCCAGCCAATGCCATTAGTACAGTGTACAGTATTATCACTGTATTAGTGTCTCTAGCTATGTCTGTCCAGTGTCCCTCTTGGCTAGCGCCAGATTGCCCGCCACACTCTCACAGTCCCACTATAAGTCACTGATCACCGCCATTACCGGTATAGCATCATAGCTGCATAAATTCCAGTATATATACCATCTTTTGTAGATGCTTTACCTTTCACACAAACCAATTATTTATACACTGATTGGCATTTTTTTTTCTTTGCCAAAGACGTAGCAGAATACATTTTGTCCAAAATTTATGAAGACATTTTAATTGGATATGTTTTATAGCAAAAAGTTTGAAAATTTTGACAAAAGCACCCCAGATATTTTAGGTTTTTTTTTTTTTTGTCGTTTTTTTGCAAAAAAAAAATAACAGTGGTGATCAAACACCACCAAAAGAAAGCTATTTGTGTGAAAAAAAATTAAACAAAAAAAAAAAAAAGATAACAATTCCAGTATATAGATCGTTTGTAGATGCTTTAACTTTTGCGCAAAACAATCAATATGCAAATTGGAATTTTTTTTTTTCTTTACCAAAGCCGTAGCAGAATACATTTTGGTCAAAATTTATGAAAAAATGTATTTTAATTTGATATGTTTTATAGCAAACAGTTGAAAATATTGGGGGGGGGGGGGGTTTGCTAAAATTTTTAGTCTTTTTCATTTTTGCAAAAAAAATAATAGTGGTGATCAAATACCACCAAAAGAAAGCTATCTGTGTGAAAAAAAAAAGATAACAATTCCAGTCATTTGTAGATGCTTTAACTTTTGCACAAACCAATCAATATACAGTGGGGCAAAAAAGTATTTAGTACCCACCAATTGTGCAAGTTCTCCCACTTACAAAGATGAGCGAGGCCTGTAATTGGCATCATAGGGAGACCTCAACTATGAGAGACAAAATGAGAAAACAAATCCAGACAATCACATTGGCTGATCTGGAAAGAATTTATTTGCAAATTATGGTGGAAAATAAGTATTTGGTGAATATGAAAAGTTCATGTCAATACTTTGTTATATATCCTTTGTTGGCAATGACAGAGGTCAGACGTTTCCTGGAAGTCTTCACAAGGTTGGCACACACTGTTGCTGGTATGTTGGCCCATCCTCCATGCAGATCTCCTCTAGAGCAGTGATGTTTTGGGGCTGTCGCTGGGCAACACGGACTTTCAACTCCCTCCAAGGTTTTCTATGGGGTTGAGATCTGGAGACTGGCTAGGCCACTCCAGGACCTTGAAATGCTTCTTACGAAGCCACTCCTTCGTTGCCCGGGTGGTATGTTTGGGATCATTGTCATGTTGGAAGACCCAGCCACATTTTATCTTCAATGCCCTTGCTGATGGAAGGAGATTTGTACTCAAAATCTCACGATACGTGGCCCCATTCATTCTGTCCTGTACATGGGTCAGTCATCCTGGTCCCTTTGCGGAGAAACAGCCCCAAAGCATAATGTTGCCACCCCCATGCTTCACAGTAGGTATGGTGTTCTTTGGATGCAACTCAGCATTCTCTCTCCTCCAAACATGATGAGTTGTGTTTCTACCAAACAGTTGTATTTTGGTTTCATCTGACCATATGACATTCTCCCAATCCTCTTCTGGATCATCCAAATGCTCTCTAGCAAACCTCAGATGGGCCCGGACATGTACTGGCTTAAGCAGGGGGACACGTCTGGCACTGCAGGATCTGAGTCCCTGGCGGCGTAGTGTGTTACTGATGGTAGCCTTTGTTACGTTGGTCCCAGCTCTCTGCAGGTCATTCACTAGGTCCCCCCGTGTGGTCCTGGGATTTTTGCTCACCGTTCTTGTGATCATTTTGACCCCACGGGGTGAGATCTTGCGTGGAGCCCCAGATTGAGGGAGATTATCAGTGGTCTTGTATGTCTTCCATTTTCTAATTATTGCTCCCACAGTTGATTTGTTCACACCAAGCTGCTTGCCTATTGCAGATTCAGTCTTCCCAGCCTGGTGCAGGTCTACAATTTTGTTTCTGGTGTCCTTTGACAGCTCTTTGGTCTTCACCATAGTGGAGTTTGGAGTGTGACTGTTTGAGGTTGTGGACAGGTGTCTTTTATACTGATACCAAGTTCAAACAGGTGCCATTGATACAGGTAATGAGTGCAGGACAGAGGAGCCTCTTAAAGAAGAAGGTCCAGGTCTGTGAGAGCCAGAAATCTTGCTTGTTTCTAGGTGACCAAATACTTATTTTCCACCATAATTTGCAAATAAATTCTTTCCAGATCAGCCAATGTGATTGTCTGGATTTGTTTTCTCATTTTGTCTCTCATAGTTGAGGTCTCCCTATGATGCCAATTACAGGCCTCTCTCATCTTTGTAAGTGGGAGAACTTGCACAATTGGTGGGGACTAAATACATTTTTGCCCCACTGTACTTATTGGGATTTTTTTCTAACCATCAATATCTACCAGAATACGTATTGGCCTAAATGTATAAAGACTTTTTTTTTATTGGATGTTTTATAGCAGAAAGCCAAAAGAAAGTGTGTA
>NW_028320732.1:65000-66732 GCF_062004578.1 Staurois parvus
CAAATCACATGATTTTAAGTCGCAGCGCTGAGATCGATGACTTAAGAGGAACTTCAAGTTTTTAAAAAATCAAGTCAGCAGCCACAAATTCTGTAAGACCCCTTTGACATGATTGGCCCGATCGGGACCGCCTGTCTGTTTTTCAGGTGGACCTGGTTGGACCTCAATGCACCTCTATAGAGCGACAGGCGAGAAGGAATTTGCACCCACCTACCTCTGAACCGATACATCTAAAAACAACAGAAGGGGATCCATCCCCCCTTCATCGAGTGTAAATGGTGAGCCGGGCGTTTACACCCGACGGCCCATAGAGCAGAGCAGACTGTGTCCACGTCCACTCTGACCCGTCATCTGCTCTGCTCTGCTCAGTGGGGATCAGTGGACAGCCCGCTCTGCGGGGATCAGTGGACAGCTCGCTCTGCTCTGCTCAGTGGGGATCAGTGGACAGCCCGCTCTGCGGGGATCGGTGGACAGCCCGCTCTGCGGGGATCGGTGGACAGCCCGCTCTGCGGGGATCGGTGGACAGCCCGCTCTGCGGGGATCGGTGGACAGCCCGCTCTGCGGGGATCGGTGGACAGCCCGCTCTGCGGGGATCGGTGGACAGCCCGCTCTGCGGGGATCGGTGGACAGCCCGCTCTGCGGATATCGGTGGACAGCCCCGCTCTGCGGGGATCGGTGGACAGCCCGCTCTGCGGGGATCGGTGGACAGCCCGCTCTGCGGGGATCGGTGGACAGCCCGCTCTGCGGGGATCGGTGGACAGCCCGCTCTGCGGGGATCGGTGGACAGCCCGCTCTGCGGGGATCGGTGGACAGCCCGCTCTGCGGATATCGGTGGACAGCCCGCTCTGCGGGGATCGGTGGACAGCCCGCTCTGCGGGGATCGGTGGACAGCCCGCTCTGCGGGGATCGGTGGACAGGCCGCTCTGCGGGGATCGGTGGACAGGCCGCTCTGCGGGGATCGGTGGACAGGCCGCTCTGCGGGGATCGGTGGACAGGCCGCTCTGCGGGGATCGGTGGACAGGCCGCTCTGCGGGGATTCAGTGGACAGGCCGCTCTGCGGGGATTCAGTGGACAGGCCGCTCTGCGGGGATTCAGTGGACAGGCCGCTCTGCGGGGATTCAGTGGACAGGGCCGCTCTGCGGGGATTCAGTGGACAGCCCGGTCTGCTCTGCATGTATGTGTGTGTGTGTGTGTGTGTGTATGTGTGTGTATGTATGTAGTGTATGTGTGTGTGTGTGTATATATATATATATATATATGAGTCTCTTTATCTCACAGATTTATAACCAATGATATAATGTCGTGTAAATAAACGCATCAATATTTTTGCGTTGGAAAGCAGTTTTCTTCAGCAATCCACCTTCGCCTCTATACTGTATCTGCTGACTTTTATTAGAAGGACACTTATCTGCCCAGGGATCCGTCTTCTCCCGGGATGGTTCTTCATCGGTCTTCAGGTCCCTGGTGCCGCCATGCTAACTCTGGGAAGCCAGCTGTGACTCCTTGCGGCTCCACAGCCGGGTCCCTCTTGGGACACATCACAGGTCCCAGGAGGCTGCTGGAAATTCACAAGGTGTAGCAAAACTCACATAGATGGGGGCCAACTGACTCCTTGTGGCTCCACAGATGGGTCCCTCTTGGGACACATAACAGGTCCCAGGAGCCTGCTGGACCATTCACAGGGTACAGTACAGTGCAGCCTGCACATGCGCAGTGGGGGGCCGACTAACTC
>NW_028320733.1:0-105000 GCF_062004578.1 Staurois parvus
CTGCAGAGAGAGCCATACAGGGGATCGGTTCCAGTAACTCCCCACCACACTCATCACCCTCCCTGTGCACCATACATTTCCCCCTGCTGCCCAGGCCCCTCCTGTGTTCCCCCACAGTGCTGCCGGCCTCCCTCCTCTCATTCGTACCCGCAGCACACAATAGGAGAGTGGGGGAAGGGTCTGGTAAATATGTCACATTTACTGGCCCCTTTCCTGAATTAACACAATGAGTGATCGATACCTATCACTCACTGTGTTCATTCATACTGAAGCATAGTAAACTGTGTTTTTTTTTTTTTTATGGGCGGGGGCCCTGTCGGGTTACCTCTATGGGGCCCCGTGGTTTCTAACAGCGGCCCTGATGACAGGTGGTGAGGAGACAATATGTTGCCTTCTCACCACCTGATCTATACCCATGATTGCCGTGCAATGCACACAATTGCCGCATGTTAGTACGCAATTAGAGGTTTAAATCGGGTATGAGGAGGTGACACCGTGCCCAGTGATCTGACTTCTCCCGCGTTGTTCAGGCAGACTGCTGCCTCTTTAACCACTTCCAGTCCAGACACTCCCCCCCCCCCCCCCCTTCCAGTGCGGACACTTTCCCCCCCTTCCAGTGCGGACACTTTCCCCCCCTTCCAGTGCGGACACTTCCCCCCCTTCCAGTGCGGACACTTTCCCCCCTTCCAGTGCGGACACTTTCCCCCCCTTCCAGTGCGGACACTTTCCCCCCCTTCCAGTGCGGACACTTTCCCCCCCTTCCAGTGCGGACACTTTCCCCCCCTTCCAGTGCGGACACTTTCCCCCCTTCCAGTGCGGACACTTTCCCCCCCTTCCAGTGCGGACACTTTCCCCCCTTCCAGTCCGGACACTTTCCCCCCTTCCAGTCCGGACACTTTCCCCCTTCCAGTCCGGACACTTTCCCCCCTTCCAGTCCGGACACTTTCCCCCCCTTCCAGTCCGGACACTTTCCCCCCTTCCAATCCGGACACTTTCCCCCCTTCCAGTCCGGACACTTTCCCCCCTTCCAGTCCGGACACTTTCCCCCCTTCCAGTCCGGACACTTTCCCCCCTTCCAGTCCGGACACTTTCCCCCCTTCCAGTCCGGACACTTTCCCCCCTTCCAGTCCGGACACTTTCCCCCCTTCCAGTCCGGACACTTTCCCCCTTCCAGTCCGGACACTTTCCCCCCTTCCAGTCCGGACACTTTCCCCCCTTCCAGTCCGGACACTTTCCCCCCTTCCAGTCCCGGACACTTTCCCCCCTTCCAGTCCGGACACTTTCCCCCCTTCCAGTCTGGACACTTTCCCCCCCCCCCTTCCAGTCTGGACACTTTCCCCCCCCCTTCCAGTCCGGACACTTTCACACTTCCCCCCCCCCCCTTCCAGTCCGGACACTTCCCCCCCCCCTTCCAGTCCGGACACTTCCCCCCCCCCCCCCCTTCCAGTCCGGACACTTCCCCCCCCCCTTCCAGTCTGGACACTTCCCCCCCCCCCCTTCCAGTCCAGACACTTCCCCCCCCCCCTTCCAGTCTGGACACTTCCCCCCCCCTTCCAGTCTGGACACTTCCCCCCCCCCCCCCTTCAAGTCTGGGCACTTCCCCCCCCCCCCTTCCAGTCTGGACACTTTCCCCCCCCCCCTTCCAGTCTGGACACTTTCCCCCCCCCCTTCCAGTCTGGACACTTTCCCCCCCCCCTTCCAGTCTGGACACTTTCCCCCCCCCCTTCCAGTCTGGACACTTTCCCCCCCCCTTCAGTCTGGACACTTCCCCCCCCTTCCAGTCTGGACACTTTCCCCCCCCCCCTTCCAGTCTGGACACTTTCCCCACCCCCCCTTCCAGTCTGGACACTTTCCCCCCCCCTTCCAGTCTGGACACTTCCCCCCCCCCCTTCCAGTCTGGACACTTCCCCCCCCCCTTCCAGTCTGGACACTTCCCCCCCCCCCCCCTCAAGTCTGGGCACTTCCCCCCCCCCCCCTTCCAGTCTGGACACTTTCCCCCCCCCCCTTCCAGTCTGGACACTTTCCCCCCCCCCTTCCAGTCTGGACACTTTCCCCCCCCCTTCCAGTCTGGACACTTTCCCCCCCCCCTTCCAGTCTGGACACTTTCCCCCCCCCCTTCCAGTCTGGACACTTCCCCCCCCTTCCAGTCTGGACACTTTCCCCCCCCCCCCCTTCCAGTCTGGACACTTTCCCCATCCCCCCCTTCCAGTCTGGACACTTTCCCCCCCCCCTTCCAGTCTGGACACTTCCCCCCCCCCTTCCAGTCCGGACACTTTCACACTTCCCCCCCCCCCTTCCAGTCCGGACACTTCCCCCCCCCCCCTTCCAGTCTGGACACTTTCCCCCCCCCTTCCAGTCTGGACACTTTCCCCCCCCCCCTTCCAGTCTGGACACTTTCCCCCCCCTTCCAGTCCGGACACTTTCACACTTTCCCCCCCCCCTTCCAGTCCGGACACTTCCCCCCCCCCCTTCCAGTCCGGACACTTCCCCCCCTTCCAGTCCGGACACTTTCCCCCCCCCTTCCAGTCTGGACACTTCCCCCCCCCCCCCCCCCCTTCCAGTCTGGACACTTTCCCCCCCCCCTTCCAGTCTGGACACTTTCCCCCCCCCCCTTCCAGTCTGGACACTTTCCCCCCCCCCCTTCCAGTCTGGACACTTTCCCCCCCCCCCTTCCAGTCTGGACACTTTCCCCCCCCCCTTCCAGTCTGGACACTTCCCCCCCCCCCCCCTTCAGTCTGGACACTTCCCCCCCCCCCCTTCCAGTCCGGACACTTTCACACTTCCCCCCCCCCCCCTTCCAGTCCGGACACTCTCCCCCCCCCCTTCCAGTCCAGACACTTTCCCCCCCCCCCTTCCAGTCTGGACACTTCCCCCCCCCCTTCCAGTCTGGACACTCCCCCCCCCCCTTCCAGTCTGGACACTCCCCCCCCCCCTTCCAGTCTGGACACTACCCCCCCCCTTCCAGTCTGGACACTTTCCCCCCCCCCCTTCCAGTCTGGACACTTTCCCCCCCCCCCTTCCAGTCCAGACACTTTCACACTTCCCCCCCCCCCCCTTCCAGTCCGGACACTTCCCCCCCCCCTTCCAGTCCGGACACTTCCCCCCCCCCCTTCCAGTCCGGACACTTTCCCCCCCCCCCCTTCCAGTCTGGACACTTCCCCCCCCCCCCCCTTCCAGTCTGGACACTTTCCCCCCCCCCTTCCAGTCTGGACACTTTCCCCCCCCCCTTCCAGTCTGGACACTTCCCCCCCCCCCCTTCCAGTCTGGACACTTTCCCCCCCCCCCTTCCAGTCTGGACACTTTCCCCCCCCCCCTTCCAGTCCGGACATTTCCCCCCCCCCTTCCAGTCCGGACACTTCCCCCCCCCTCTCCTGTCCAGGCCAATTTTCAGCTTCAGCGATGTCACATTTTGAATGACAATTGCGCGGTCATGCGACACTGTACCCATATTAATTTTTTTGCATTTTTTTGAGACCAATATTTTGGTAGTATTCACCTCCGGGATTTTTATTTTTTTGCTATATAAATGAAGTACAAACATTTTGAAAAAAGTGTTTTTCTTATAAAATTTTGCAAATAATCTTTCTTCATATATCTTGGCCAAAAAAATCCAAATTAGTTTATAACCAAAAATTATAATTTTTCAAAATTTTTTTTTTTACAATTTTTTTTTTTGTTTATATTATTATTTATGGGTTTTTTTTTTACATACTATCACCATAGTGACACTGTACTACTTGTGGGGGCTGATGAAGATTTTTTTTTTTCTTTTTTTTTACACTGATTGCTTTTACACCCGTAAAGGATGTAAAAGCAATAATGTCTCCTCTCTGGCTGCATTCTTGCAGCCATTGAGAAATACTGTGTGAGCTGTGTTTGGTCACAGCTTATCACATGGTACAAGGCTGCTGTGAATGGCCCTGTACCTTGTGATCTCTGTGATCATTCACAGATTTCACACGTAGTAAGCAATGATGTCAGGAAGTGACATCTTGATCACTACTATTCATGTAATCACTGATTGGCCAATCAGTGATCACGTGATCTGGACCTCAGACAGAGGTCCCTACAGCGATCGCGGTGCTGCGGTGGAGCAATGGATGGGCGGGTACGTTTAGAAACGTCCACCGCTCTGGCTGTGCTCCCGCCTGGCCGTTTATGTACATGGGCCGAACGGGAAGTTCTTAAAGCGGAGCTCCACCCCAAAGGGCAAGTTCCGCTTTAAGGACTGCTCCCCATTAAGGATTGGCACCTTTGGGGGGCGTGGGAGGAGCGGGTACCCAAATTTGACAGGTACCCGCTCCCACTTCCGGTCCGATCGCCTAGGCGATCAGAAACGGAAGGTGTCCTCCCCCCTTCCCTCCCCGTTTTTTGTAGCTTTTGACTTTTATTTTTTGACTGGGTGAGTGGAACTCCGCTTTAAGGGTGCCTCCCCCGGATGTACAGGATCCCCGCCACCTCCCCTGGCACTGGGCGGTCCTTAGGGATTCAGAGAGTGTTTGTGATGTGATAGTGTCATCACCATTTTCTGTGACATTGTACATCATGGGTGACGCCCCCCATAAGGCGGGTCCCTGACACCCTGCGCTCACAGGAAGTGGATTGCATGATGCTGGGTGTCAGTGAGCCCAGAAGAGGGCCACACACTGGATCACAAAAAAGACGAGTCTGCAGAGGACAGCCCTAGACAGAGGGCGAGTTCTGCAGCAAGAAGTGACAGTTGTATCACCCTCTGGTTTTGGGGGGAATGCTTGGCTGGAGCAGAACTTTATCTCTTTCAGCATGTACCAAAAACATTCAAATTTTTCAGTTTTCGCCAGACTGACCGTTTTATTGCATCGAACGAACACCAGGCAGGACTGTAATAGTCGTCACTTTTACCTTCCTAATTGCTCCTCTTTTCTTGTCTGCAGATTCCAGGCTACTCAGACCGGAAGCGGTTCGGAGGATCATTCAAGAGCCTGCACTATGACTGAGATCATTTGGGGAGGAGATGCCACACCTGACACCTCCCATGAAAATGTGTCCTTGCCCGCCCCCTTTAAAGGAGCAGAACAGGGAATACACCCACTGCATTGTGGGAACATTTTTTAATTTTTTTTCCTGGTTCATACCTGCTCTGCGTCCCGAGGAGGAGCGAGCACACACAAGGTTTCATTTTTTTAATCTCCCCACCCGAGGCTGACTGTTCGAGGGAATGACACCCACAGACAATGTTTTCGTCACTGGTGTCAGGTTTATGTCACACGGCCACTTCATCTGCAGATATTGCTTAGCAGAGAAAAAAAAAATGGCATGCACCAGGGGCGGATTGTCAACTCGTGGGGCCCTTGGGCAATAGGGGATCATGGGGCCCCTGTGTCCTTGCCCAAACTCAAAAAAGCCCATGAAAAAGGTACCAGGGGCATCTCATGGGCCCCCTACTGACCCCGGGCCCTCGGGCAGCGCCCGAGTTTCCAAATGGTCAGTCCGCCCCTGGCATACACTCTGCTAAATATGCATTCGTACATTTGGGACGAATTCAGCCCTTTTTCCTGGACTCCGGTTTTTGGAGAATTTAGGCCAGTCTGACCAGAGTATGTGCCGGGAATATGTTTTGCTCATGATACCTAGTCCCTCCTGCTTGTTGGACGCCACGGGGAGACTGAAACATATCATGGAAAATTGCAGGCACGCTGTGATCTGTTATGGAAAACGTCTTTCGTTTTTCCATGTTTACCTTTTGATGCGTTTTTTTTCCCTTGTCTGTTCTATCACAGAGATCAATGCAACCAATAAACCGAAACAAGACCCGTGTGTTACTTCTTTAACCACTTGCCTTCTGGAAGGTTTTACCCCCTTCATGACCAGGCCATTTTTTTGCTATTCAGCACTGTGCTACTTGAACTGGTAACGGTCAAGCAACACTGCACCCAAATGACATTTATATCATTTTTTACACCAACAGAGCTTTCTTTTGGTGGTATTTGATCACCCCGGAGTTTTTAATTTTTTTTATTATAGAAAGGAAAATAAACTGAAATTTTTGAAAAAAAACATTATTTTTTTACTTGCTGCTATTAAACGTCCAATAAAATCAAGTTTCTTAAAGTTTGGTGGAAAATGGGGGTAATGGTCTGAGAAGTATTGATCTCACTCCAGCATGTGCAGTGATATGTAACAGGTGTAGTGCAATATACTCCATATTGCCAAAAGGTAGCTCAGACGATGGAGAAGAGGTCCCTGTTAAGATCAAGCATACCTGACCCCAAGAAGCTGAAGTGCTAGGATCACATGACTTGTCTCATATGCAGCAGAGTACCAGTACTAGTGCCGCACTACCTTTTGGTGAGCTGGTGAGCACCAGTGGCCTAGTACAGTTGCAAGAAAAAGTATGTGAACCCCTTGGGATTACATGGAGTTTTGCATGAATTGGGCATAAAATGTGCTCTGAACGTCGTCTAAGTCACAACAATAGAAGAACGCAGTCTGCTGAACATAATACTACACAAACATTAGATGTTGCCATGGTTTAATTGCACATAACATGTAAACATTCACAGCGCAGGGAGGAAAAAGTATGTGAGGCCCTAGCTTAATGACTTCTCCCAGAGCTAATTGGAGCCAGGAGTGAGCCAACCTTGACTCCAATCAGTGTGATGATATTGGATGTGTTGCTGACAGCTGTCCTGCCCTTAAAAAACACACACCTGTTTTGGGTTTACTGGTTTCAAGAAGCACTGTCTGATGTGAACCATGCCTCGCAGAAAAGAGCTCTCAGAAGACCTACCATCAAGAATTGTTGACTTGCATGAAGCTGGAAAGGGTTACAAAAGTATCTCCTTGAGCCTTGATGTTCCTGTGTCCACGGTAAGACAGACTGTCTACAAATGGAGAAAGTTTAGCACTGTTGCTACTCTCCCAAGGCGTGGTCGTCCTGTAAAAATGACTGCAAGAGCACAGCGCAGAATGCTGCATGACGTAAAGAAGAATCCCAGAGTGTCAGCTAAAGACCTACAGAAATCTCTGGCACATGCTAACATTTTTGTTGACACATCTACAATAAGGAAAACATGAAACAAGAATGGAGTACATGGGAGGACACCACGGAGGAAGCCATTGCTGTCCAAAAAGAAGATTGCAGCACGTTTGAAGTTTGCAAAAGAGCACCTGGATGTTCCACGGCACTACTGGCAAAATATACTGTGGACAGATGAAACCAAGATTGAGTTGTTTGGGAAGAACACACAACACTGTGTGGAGAAAAAAAGGCACAGCACACCAACATCAAAACCTCATCCCCACTGTGAAACATGGCGGAGGGAGCATCATGGTTTGGGGCTGCTTTGCTGCCTCAGGGCCTGGACGGATTGTTGTCATTGATGGGAAAATGAATTCCAGAGTTTATCAAGACATTTTGCAGGAAAACGTACGACCATCTGTCCGCCAACTGAAGCTCCGCAGAGGATGGGTGATGCAACAGGACAATGACCCAAAGCATACAAGTAATTCAACAAAACAATGGCTGCAACAGCACAGAATACGCCTTCTGGAGTGGCCCAGTCAGAGTCCTGACCTCAACCCGATTGAAATGCTGTGGCATGACCTTAAGAGAGCGATTCACACCAGACATCCCAAGAATATTGCTACACTGAAACAGTTTTGTGAAGAGGAGTGGTCCAAAATGACTCCAGATCGTTGTGCAGGTCTGATCTGCAACTACAGGAAACGTTTGGTTGAGGTTATTGCTGCCAAAGGAGGGTCAACCAGTTATTAAGTCCAAAGGTTCACATACTTTTTTCTCCCTGCACTGTGAATGTTTACATGTTATGTGCAATGAAACCATGGCAACATCTAATGTTTGTGTAGTATTATGTTCAGCAGACTGTGTTCTTCTATTGTTGTGACTTAGATGACGTTCAGAGCACATTTTATGCCCAATTCATGCAAAACTCCACGTAATCCCAAGGGGTGCACATACTTTTTCTTGCAACTGTACATCCTGGTCTTTCACATACCAGCACTGCAGTATCACTTGGTGACGTGGCGAGTCCCATAAGTGCAGTACAAGCTGGTGCGGTGGCAAGCACAAGTATTGTCCCGCAGCCACCAAGAATTCGCACACAGGCCCGTAGAGCCCATAGTGTCCTTTTGGATGTGCTTGCAAATCCCGATTGATAGCCCACAGATTCTGCAGCACCCGTACTTCCCCAATTCACTGCCCGACCCGGAATTCAGATGGAAACAGCAAATTTAACTCCTCCCCTTGATTTTTTGGAGCTGTTTTTCAAAAAAGATTTGTACAATTTGCTTACGGGCCAAAGCAATTTATATGCTCAACAATATATCGCCTCAAACCCAAATTCAAACCTTGCCAGACCATTTGTATAGAAACCCATTACGGTTTGCGAATGTAAAACTTTCTTGGGCCTAACCCTCAACATGGGCATTACTAAAAAAGAATGAGTTGCGATCGTACAAGTCCACAGACCCGATTCGTCATGTGCCCATGTTCTCTGCTGACCTGGCCAGGCATAAATATGAGACAATAATGCACTTCATGTATTTCAGTGATCACACTCTGTCCTCCTCGGGGTGACCCTGAACATGACCGGCTCTACAAAATTCGACCCCTCATAAACCACCTCACAGAGAAATTTGCAGATGTGTATACTCCCCAGCAAAACATCTGAGTGGATGAGTCCCTTATTCACTTTGCTGGCAGCCTTGCATTCAAACAGTACATCCCCAGCAAGCGTGCCAGATATGGGGTCAAATTGTATAAGCTCTGTGAGAGGGCCACAGGCTACAAATTTAGGGTTTATGAGGGAAAAGACAAGAGAAGTAGAGCCCCCTGACTGCCCAGACTACATGGGGAGCAGTGGCAAGATAGTTTGGGACTTGGTGTCTTTGTTCTGTAAGGGGTACCACTTGTACATGGACAATCTCTATGTTAGGGCAGGGCTGTGGAACGGACAGGTAGGCCTAGTGGCAGGGTAACGCACTGGCTGATGACAACCACCACCAACAGACCAAAGTCCCTCAGGGCGTGGAGTCTAAGTCCCATGCTGCCCTTCACTAGGGCCCCTGATGGTGGGGATGGACTTGACGCAGCCAGGAACCAGGTCGCAGCCCCCGAGACACCCCGGCTGCGGTAATGGCCGCCGCCAATGGCGTGTAGCTGGTAGGAATGACAATAGCGTAGTCAGGCAGGCCGGGTCGACAACAACGGGACAAAACGGTACAGAACAGTAGACAAGAATCACAGGTCACGGGCCGGGTTCAGCAACGGAAGGTCAGATCAAAGGAAAACACAGAGAATGGTCAGGTCACAAGCCGAGTCAGATTCCAGAAGAGTCACGAGAGTATGAACAGAGCTGTAGCAACACCAAGACACAAGTGCAAAGAGCATGTGCAGATCACAGGCTTATATGTACTCAGCCACACCCCTCTGGGGGATGGACCTCAGAGACCTAAAGGCATAAAAGACTCCCACCATGCTCTGCAGAAACCCAAGATGGACGCCAGCGCATGAAGCCGCACAATCTCTGGGAAAAGGTAGGACCTTGACACTCTATTCAAGCGTGCCACTATTTAGACATCTGTACAATCTTGGAATTGGCTCATGTGGCACCGTGCGACCTAATCGCCGGGGCTTCCCCCAACGGCTTGTAAATACAGGACTTAGAAAGGGGGAGAAAGCCTGCTTAAGGAATGATGAATTGCTCGCAGTGAAGTGGAAGGACAAACGGGATGTTTTCGTCCTGTCTTCCATTTACATAGACGCGACAGTCCAAATTAACACAACATCTGTTGTTGTGGAGAAACCCCTCTGTGTCCATGACTAGAACCTTAAAATGGGAGGGGTGGACTTCAATGACCAAATGATGAATCCGTACTTAGTTTCCCGGAAAGCTTGATACAAAAATATTTTTTTTATTTTCAATTGGCTATATATAATGCTTTTGTAATTTACAAAGCAACTGGACGAAGTGGATTCTTCCTAAAATTTCAAGAAGAGATCACTGCGGCCCTTTTGTATCCAGAAGGCGCTGTGGCCCAATCCTCAAATCCAGATGCAGTTAGCTGGCTGCCTGGGAGGCATTTTTGGGATGTCCTCTCTGGTACCCCAACCCAAAGGTCACCCCAAAGAAGATGTTGCGTCAGTAGCAAACACGGAATAAGACGCAACACCCACTTTTTTTTGTCCCTCCTTTCCTGGCCAATCTGGTCTCTGCCTCAAGGACTGCTTCCGTCACTACCATACACTAGCGGAGTATTAGTATAGGGTACAGCACGGCACAGTTCAGGGCACATATTCACCATTTTCACAGAGGGTCTCCAAAAATGTTCGATAGGAAAGTGTTCATCACATTATGAGAGATCCGAAACTCAGAGGTAGTTACAATAAAGCACTGACCCCGTGCCAGTATGTAAGCAGCGGTTGCACCATGCATGGGAGGTATCATCGTGAATGCCAGGTCAAGGGCAGTAATTCTAGCACTAGACCTCCTCTGTAAATCTGAAATTGTAGCTTGTAAAGGCTGTTAAACATTGCCTATGGATATTAAAAATGTATGCAGTTTGCTGGGCAGTTTCCTGTGCTAAGCACAGGTGGGTGGCACTGCTGGGCACTGATCTTCGGTGCCCTGAGGATCAGTGCCAATCCCTCCTCTGACAATTGCCTGTTATCGGCAGTACTCAGGCTGTGACAACGTGAGGAAAGTGCAGCTGATAACCGGCAACTGTATTTACCGGTGATCTGCTGTGTCATTGGACGCGGCTGATCACATGGTAAAAGGCCGCTGTGATTGGCCTTTTACCACATCATGTGATCAGCTGTGTCCATAGGACACGGAGATCGCCGGGTGTGCTCCCCTGGGAGCGTGCGGGAGGGCGCGTTGTGGGAGGACATCGTATGACACCCTCCCAGAACTGGACAATCGCGCTGTAGCCGTCATTTGGTTGGCTAGCGGTTAAACACAGAATTGTAATGTCCTGAGCAAGAACAAGACACGTCGTGCCCTGGAAAGAGAAATCCTCATGGGTCCCGCTGGTGACACCACTCTGCTGGGAAGGATCCAGAAGAGAGGGCTGGAACGCCCTTTCACCTCCCTGGCGGTATGATTATTTCAGATTTTTGGTGCTGAAAGTGGTGCCATTTTTTTGCATGGAAATATGTATTTTTTTTATTGTAGGCCTGTAATTTAGGAATACAGTGGGGATGGAAAGTTTGGGAACCCCAGCTAAAAATTTGTATTAATGTGCATAAAGAAGCCAAGGAAAGATGGAAAAATCTCCAAAAGGCATCAAATTACAGATTAGACATTCTTATAATATGTCAACAAAAGTTAGATTTTATTTCCATCATTTACACTTTCAAAATAACAGAAAACAAAAAAATGGCGTCTGCAAAAGTTTGGGCCCCCTGCAGAATTTATAGCATGCACTGCCCCCTTTGCCAAGCTGAGACCTGCCAGTGTCATGGATTGTTCTCAATCATCGTCTGGGCAGACCAGGTGATGTCAATCTCAAAGGTTTTGAATGCCCGGACTCATCTGACCTTGCCCCAACAATCAGCACCATGGGTTCTTCTAAGCAGTTGTCTAGAAAACTGAAACTGAAAATAGTTGACGCTCACAAAGCTGGAGAAGGCTATAAGAAGATAGCAAAGCGTTTTCAGATGTCAATATCCTCTGTTCGGAATGTAATTAAGAAATGTCAGTCATCAGGAACAGTGGAAGTTAAAGCAAGATCTGGAAGACCAAGAAAAATATCAGACAGAACAGCTCACAGGATTGTGAGAAAAACAATTGAAAACCCAAACTTTCGATCCCCATTGTAACTCACTGAAATCTGTCCGAACAAGAGTCTAGTAAACATCCCGGGTAGGATAAAACTTGAAACACGAAATCATAAATTATAATTTAATAATCATAAAAAATAATAATATAATAAATTTAATTCCATAATATAATCAAACCAAAAACACTGAAATGTGAAATATAGCGCCAAGTTGGCACATCGCTGAGCTCAGTCGCAGAATCGTTTTCAGTGTCTGA
This sequence comes from Staurois parvus, assembly GCF_062004578.1. Lineage (NCBI taxonomy): Eukaryota > Metazoa > Chordata > Amphibia > Anura > Ranidae > Staurois > Staurois parvus. The sequence goes on from NW_028320733.1 coordinate 12,042, forward strand.
TGAGGAATTTCCCCCACCAATCATCACTCAATTCTGCAAGTGGTTCTGATTTACTATCGCTGTTCTCTAGCCGGTCTAAAACCGCGTCTGACCTAAAGGGACGCTTTTTGGACGCCATGGACGTTTATCAGTTTCCAGGCAGAAAGGGCGGTAAAAATGCAGGCAGGGCGCCGGACAAAGCACTCGGGACAAAATGTATGTGAAATGGTTTGATACAGGAATGTTATACTATGTAATAAACCTTTTAAAAAAGATGTCATTTTTTAAAATTTTAAAATTTGGCGCCCATAAGTCCTGATGTCACAGGGACCGGAACACGGAAGCCGGATGCCGGCATCGGCTGGAGGAGATGGCCGGGGACGCTGCAGGGGACACATCGTGGGAGCGAAGGACAAGGTAAGCGCTGCAGGGAATCCCTATGCAGCGCCGCATGGTACGCCCGAGTGTAGCTCGGGGTTACTGCTTTTGGTACTGAAACTTTACCCCGAGCTTCACTCGGAAATACCGCTAGGAAGGTTAAGCACGGTGTCCGGCGCGATGACGTCACTGGACAAGCAACGACTCGTTTCCGAGCATGTGCTTTTGGTGATGGCCGGTCACCTTTCCGAGGTTCGGCTGCCGGGGGGGTAGCAATCCGGAGACCTACCTCACATGCCCACAGAAGGGGCTCTGCATGCCAGCTGTGACACATGGGCCATAGGTCAGCCAATCCTGGTTTAGTTGCTCGGGTGTAACATTATTATTCTTTTTTTTTTCACTAAACTTTATTTTTTAGCACCAAACGTGCAGATTGCCTCTGCTAACCGCCTTCTGAAAATGTTAATTGATTGGCTGTTTTTGATTTTTAGTTCTTCTGCTACTACACCAGTCTTGTCTTCACTTGTTGCCAGGGGCGGACTGACCATTTGGAAACTCGGGCACTGCCCGAGGGCCCGGGGTCAGTAGGGGGCCCCATGAGATGCCCCTGGTACCTTTTTCATAGGCTTATTTGAGTTTGGGCAAGGACACAGGGGCCCCATGATCCCCTATTGCCCGGGGGCCCCATGAGTTGTCAGTCCGCCCCTGGTTGTTGCATACTTGTTTTCATTCAAGCCAGAAAACTTGCAATGTACAGTCTGATCTCTGGGCTCCTTCTACAAAGTTACAATGTACAGTCTGATCTCTGGGGGAGAAGAGACTGAGGAAATGCTGCTTTCTACCTGCAGCAAACTGATGATATCATCTGAGCCTTGGTAAAGTCATTGGACTGGAGCGCAAGGATGGCCTTGGATAGGTAGGTAGGTTCTTTTCTGATCAATGATCCCGTTGCTGTACATCGTGGTACGCCGGGAATTTATTCCTTGAGACTTGTACAGATAATGATTTTGCTGCAGAGGGCTGTGTACTTTTATCTGTGCCGAGTTTTTCTCTCTGAGTTTTTCTCTCTGTGTTTTTTGGTTGTCTTTTCACGTCCCAACTCCCCCCATCCCACCCCCAGCCAAAATTGTGCAAGAGTCCAGAGGCCTGTGTTTGATTAAAGCCACATTGAGGGAATGTTTAAATCTGGAGGAGGCCAGTCAGAGCTCAGCAGAGGAGCAGAGAGGTGACAACGGCAGAGATGGCGGAGCTGAAGGTACGTTTCCTGCTGGAATATATATATATAATTTTTGATGATTTTCTTTTTTTTGGCTAGTAAAATCAGGCGTGGATTCTGACATGTCGAGGGCGGCGGTGGTGAGATCTCTGCCCTGTGTTCCCAGCTCCACCCCCCTGCCGCATTTATTAGAGGGGATGCTGCTGCTGCGATTATTAGAGGGGTCTGCCATGATTATTAGAGGGGACGCTGCTGCGATTATTAGAGGGGACGCTGCTGCTGCGATTATTAGAGGGGTCACTGCTGCCGCGATTATTAGAGGGGACGCTGCTTCAAAGATTATTAGAGGGGACGCTGCTGCTGTGATTATTGGAGGGGACGCTGCTGCCGTGATTATTAGAGGGGGTCGCTGCTGCGATTATTAGAGGGGTCGTTGGTGCTGTGATTATTAGAGGGGTCGTTGGTGCTGTGATTATTAGAGGGGACGCTGCTGCTGCGATTATTAGAGGGGTCGTTGGTGCTGTGATTATTAGAGGGGACGCTGCTGCTGTGATTATTAGAGGGGTCGTTGTTGCTGCGATTATTGGAGGGGACATTGGTGCTGTGATTATTAGAGGGGACGCTGCTGCTGCGATTATTAGAGGGGTCCTTGCTGCTGCGATTATTAGAGGGGTCCTTTCTGCTGAGATTATTAGAGGGGTCCTTTCTGCTGAGATTATTAGAGGGGTCGTTGCTGCTGCGATTATTGGAGGGGACGTTGGTGCTGTGATTATTAGAGGGGACGCTGCTGTTGCGATTATTAGAGGGGTCCTTGCTGCTGCGATTATTAGAGGGGTCCTTGCTGCTGCGATTATTGGAGGGGTCGCTGGTTCTGCGATTATTAGAGGGGACGCTGCTGCTGCGATTATTAGAAGGGACGCTGCTGCTGTGATTATTGGAGGGGACGCTGCTGCTGCGATTATTAGAAGGGACGCTGCTGTTGTGATTATTGGAGGGATCGTTGTTGCTGCTGTGATTATTAGAGGGGTCGCTGCTGCCGCGATTATTAGAGGGGTCACTGCTGCCATGATTATTAGAGGGGTCTCCTGGAACTGCAAAGACTGCAGCAAAGTTGTCCTTTCACAGCTCATAAAAGACTGGTTACAATACGCCCGACAACACCTTGACCCGCTTCTCCGGGCTTTTGTGTGGCGTCGGCGCAGTAAAGGCTTCTTTCTGGCAACTCCACCATGCAGCTCAATTTTGTTCATGTATCGTATTGTGCTTCTTGAAACAACCGCACCATCGTTTTACAGAGCAGCCTGCAATTCTCCTGAGGTTACCTGTGGGGGGTTTCTCTTTGTATCCTGAACAATTCTTCTGGCAGTTATGGCTGCAATCTTCCTACCTGGCCTTGGCTTGGTATCAAGAGATCCCAGAACTTTCCACTTCCTAATAAGTGATGGAACAGAACTGATTGGCATATTCAAGGCTTTGGGCATCTTTTTATATCCTTTTCCTTCTTTATAAAGTTCTATTACCTTGCTACGCAGGTCTCTTGATAGTTCTTTTCTGCTCCCCATGGCTCAGTCTCTAGCCTGCTCAGCGCATCCATGTGAGAGCGAACAAACTCATTGACTATGCACAGACACGACTTGCAATTTAAAAAGCCACAGATGTGGGAAATGACCCTTTAATTGTTATTGTACCCGGTGTGTGTGTCTCCTTGTGTGTCTGTACCAAGGCCGAACGTTCCAGGGGGCGGAGACTTCTGTACCAAGGCCGAACATTCCAGGGGGCGGAGACTTCTGTACCCAGGCCGAACATTCCAGGGGGCGGAGACTTCTGTACCAAGGCCGAACATTCCAGGGGGGCGGAGACTTCTGTACCAAGGCCAAACATTCCAGGGGGGCGGAGACTTCTGTACAAAGGCCGAACATCCTAGGGGGCGGAGACTTCTGTACCAAGGCCGAACATCCTAGGGGGCGGAGACTTCTGTACCAAGGCCGAACATTCCAGGAGGGCGGAGACTTCTGTACCAAGGCCGAATGTTCTAGGGGGGCAGAGACTTCTGTACCAAGGATGAACATTCCAGGGGGCGGAGACTTCTGTACCAAGGCCGAACATTCCAGGGGGGCGGAGACTTCTGTACCAAGGCTGAACGTTCCAGGGGGCGGAGACTTCTGTACCAAGGCCGAACGTTCCAGGGGGGCGGAGACTTCTGTACCAAGGCCGAACGTTCCAGGGGGGCGGAGACTTCTGTACCAAGGCTGAACATTCCAGGGGGCGGAGACTTCTGTACCCAGGCCGAACATTCCAGGGGGCGGAGACTTCTGTACCAAGGCCGAACATTCCAGGGGGGCGGAGACTTCTGTACCAAGGCCAAACATTCCAGGGGGGCGGAGACTTCTGTACAAAGGCCGAACATCCTAGGGGGCAGAGACTTCTGTACCAAGGCCGAACATCCTAGGGGGCGGAGACTTCTGTACCAAGGCCGAACTTTCCAGGAGGGCGGAGACTTCTGTACCAAGGCCGAATGTTCTAGGGGGGCAGAGACTTCTGTACCAAGGATGAACATTCCAGGGGGCGGAGACTTCTGTACCAAGGCCGAACGTTCCAGGGGGGCGGAGACTTCTGTACCAAGGATGAACATTCCAGGGGGCGGAGACTTCTGTACCAAGGCCGAACGTTCCAGGGGGGCGGAGACTTCTGTACCAAGGCTGAACGTTTCAGGGGGCGGAGACTTCTGTACCAAGGCTGAACGTTCCAGGGGGCGGAGACTTCTGTACCAAGGCCGAACATTCCAGGGGGGCGGAGACTTCTGTACCAAGGCTGAACGTTCCAGGGGGCGGAGACTTCTGTACCAAGGCCGAACGTTCCAGGGGGGCGGAGACTTCTGTACCAAGGCCGAACGTTCCAGGGGGGCGGAGACTTCTGTACCAAGGCTGAACGTTCCAGGGGGCGGAGACTTCTGTACCAAGGCTGAACGTTCCAGGGGGCAGAGACTTCTGTACCAAGGCTGAACGTTCCAGGGGGCGGAGACTTCTGTACCAAGGCCGAACGTTCCAGGGGGGCGGAGACTTCTGTACCAAGGCTGAACGTTCCAGGGGGCGGAGACTTCTGTACCAAGGCCGAACGTTCCAGGGGGGCGGAGACTTCTGTACCAAGGCCGAACGTTCCAGGGGGCGGAGACTTCTGTACCAAGGCTGAACGTTCCAGGGGGCGGAGACTTCTGTACCAAGGCTGAACGTTCCAGGGGGCGGAGATTTCTGTACCAAGGCCGAACGTTCCAGGGGGCGGAGACTTCTGTACCAAGGCCGAACATTCCAGGGGGTTGAGACTTCTGTTCCTCCTGTGCCACTGCTGAAGCCACAAGCCGCTGGGAGGCCCGGGTGGGGGGACCGGACCTCCGCAGCCATCCCCGCAGAGCACTCTGCAAGAGACCCCCCCAAGGTCAGGACTATTATTCGCTGCAATGCCCCAGGGTTGGGAGTACCCACTGCCCCTCTGCTAAATACCCCAGGGTGGGAGTATCTGCTGCCATCCCCCCCATACTCTGGGACCTGGATTACCCACTGTGCTGTGTGCTAGACTTCTTTGCTGTGGGCCCCATGATACCCTACCTAATACTCTGGGGCCCGGGTTATCCACTCTGCTATGTGCTGAGGAAGTTCGCCCCCCCGCCTTCTTGTTCCTGTCGCCTGCTGTGAGCCAGGACCTACCTGCCAGAGCCGTGAGTGTCCGCAAGCCACCTACCTCCCTGGAAGCCGCTGCTGCTGAGCGTCTGCAAGTCGCCTACCCCCCCCGGAAGCCGCCTGCTGCTGAGCATCTGCAAGACGCCTATCATGAGTGTCCCTAGAAGCCATGAACTGCCCCTGTTGTGTGCTCAGACTACCCTTGCCATGAACTTTTTGCTAAAAAAAAGTCTAAGAACGCTGGTTTGCCACGTTTTACTGCGTTTTGCCGCATTGTAACCACTTGCCGTCCGGACGGTGGCAGTACAGGGGCGGGTTGCCGTTCATAAATGGCGCCCGCCATTTTGGACTATGGAAGCATGCAGCACCGCGATCTGGTGCCCACTGTGTCACCGATCGTCGAACAGGACCTCTGTGCGAGGTCCTGATCATGTGATCACTGATTGGCCAATCAGCGATCATATGCAGAGTAGTAAGCAAGATGTCACTTCTGACATCATTGCTTACTACGTGTGAAATCTGTAAATGATCACAGAGGTCACATGGTACAAGGCTGCTGTGAATGGCCCTGTACCATGTGACCTCTGTGATCATTCACAGATTTCACACGTACTAAGAAATGATATCAGAAGTGACATCTTGCTTACTACCGTGCAAGCTGTGACCAATCACAGCTATCACAGTATTTCTCAATGGCTGCAAAAATGCAGCCAGAGAGGAGAAATGATTGCTTTTACAGCCTTTATGGGTGTAAAAGCAATCAGTGTAAAAAGAAAAAAAAATCTTCACCCCCCCCACAAGTAGTACAGTGTCACCATGGTGACCCTGTACTGCTAGGGTGGCAGTATGTAAAAAAAAAAACAAAAAAAAAAACAATAATGTAAAAAAAAAAAAAAAAAATGTAAAAAAAAATTTTTTAATTATAATTTTTGGTTATAAACTAATTTGGGTTCTTTTTTTTTTTTTTTTTTACTAAAAAGATAACTGAATAAATTTTTAGACTTTTTCATTTATATAGCAAAAAAAAAATAACAATCCCCGTGGTGAATAAATACCACCAAAATAAAGCTTTATCTGTCTCAAAAAAATGGTAAAAAACTCCTATGGGTACAGTGTTGCATGACCGCGCAATTGTCATTCAAAGTGTGATAGTGCTGAAAGCTGAAAATTGGCCTGGGGGGGGGGGGGGGGGGAGGGGGTGAAAGCATCCGGACTGGAAGGAGGTGAAAGCGTCCGGACTGGAAGGGGGTGAAAGCGTCCGGACTGGAAGGGGGTGAAGGCGTCCGGACTGGAAGGGGGTGAAAGCGTCCGGACTGGAAGGGGGTGAAAGCGTCCGGACTGGAAGGGGGGGAAAGCGTCCGGACTGGAAGGGGGTGAAAGCGTCCGGACTGGAAGGGGGTGAAAGCGTCCGGACCGGAAGGGGGGGAAAGCGTCCGAACCGGAAGGGGGTGAAAGCGTCCGGACTGGAAGGGGGTGAAAGCGTCCGGACTGGAAGGGGGTGAAAGCGTCCGGACTGGAAGGGGGTGAAAGCGTCCGGTCTGGGAGGGGGGGAAAGCGTCCGGACTGGAAGGAGGTGAAAGCGTCCGGACTGGAAGGGGGGGAAAGCGTCCGGACTGGAAGGGGGGGAAAGCGTCCGGACTGGAAGGAGGTGAAAGTGTCCGGACTGGAAGGGGGGGAAAGCGTCCGGACTGGAAGGGGGGGAAAGCGTCCGGACTGGAAGGGGGGGAAAGCGTCCGGACTGGAAGGGGGTGAAAGCGTCCGGACTGGAAGGGGGGGAAAGCGTCCGGACTGGAAGGGGGGGAAAGCGTCCGGACTGGAAGGGGGGGAAAGCGTCCGGACTGGAAGGGGGTGAAAGTGTCCGGACTGGAAGGGGGGGAAAGTGTCCGGACTGGAAGGGGGTTAACAGCTTAAAAAACTCCTCTAGAATCCCACTAGTTCTGTTTTTTTTTCCAGCCAAAAAATGCTGATTCCAGTCTGTGTGTACCTGGGAATGTAGAAGTCTGTGTGTACGGACACCGAGGATAACATGCTGGGGGGTTTACTAACTGTAGAAAAAAACGCCAAAAGCCGCTGTAAAAACGTCCCGTGTGCATGAGGACTAAGGCTCCATGCACACTGGGTGCGTTTTAATGACGCTGGTAGCATTAGCTGTATGAAGTCACAATAAAAGCAGCGTTTGTTAGCATTTTTGCATTAGCGTTTTGCCGCTGTTTGCGTCTTTTAGCGTTTTTTTTTACCATAAAATTTTTTTTTTTGGCTCAAAAAAATTCCAAAAACGCTGGTTTGCCACGTTTTGCCACGTTTTAACAGCTAAAAAACTCCTCTAGAATCCCACTAGTTCTGGGTTTTTTCCAGCCAAAAAGCACCCCTGCTAAAAAACGCTGATTCCAGTCTGTGTGCACAGACACACAGGATAACATGCTGGGGGGGGGTTACTGGCTGTAGAAAAAAAAGCCAAAAGCCAAAAACAGTCGCTGTAAAAACGTCCCGTGTGCGTGAGGACTAAGGCTCCATGCACACTTGCTGCGTTTTAATAATGCTGGTCACGTTACAAACATGAGTTTTTCAGCGTATTTTTGCATTAGTGTTTTGCCACTTTTTTCCATGTTGTGCCGCTTTTGACTCTTTTAGCATTTTTTTACGCGCAGAAAAAGCCCCAAAATGCTGGTTTGCCATGTTTTAACGTGTTTTGCTGCATTTTAAGCCCTCATGCACACTGGGGGGGACATTTTCATCATGCTGGAGACGTTAGCTGTGTAAAGTTAAAAACGTGAGTTTTTCAGCTGTTTTAGCATTTTTGCATTAGCGTTTTCCCGCATTTTTAGCGGATTTTTTGGGTCAAAAAAACTTCCAAAAATGCTGGTTTGCGGCGGCTTACAAGAGTACAAGGATGATGATGATAGATATGGGCTTACTTGCTGACTGATTGATACACAGAAGAGTACAAGGATGATGATGATAGATATGGGCTCACTTGCTGACTGATTGATACAGAGAAGAGTACAAGGATGATGATGATAGATATGGGCTCAGTTGCTGACTGATTGATACAGAGAAGAGTACAAGGATGGTGATGATAGATATGGGCTCACTTGCTGACTGATTGATACAGAGAAGAGTACAAGGATGATGATGATGATAGATATGGGCTCACTTGCTGACTGATTGATACAGAGAAGAGTACAAGGATGACGATGATAGATATGGGCTCACTTGCTGACTGATTGATACAGAGAAGAGTACAAGGATGATGATGATAGATATGGGCTCACTTGCTGACTGATTGATACAGAGAAGAGTACAAGGATGATGATGATAGATATGGGCTCACTTGCTGACTGATTGATACAGAGTACAAGGATGATGATGATGATGATGATATGGGCTCACTTGCTGACTGATTGATACAGAAAAGAGTACAAGGATGATGATGATAGAGAATGGGCTCACTTGCTGACTGATTGATACAGAGAAGAGTACAAGGATGATGATGATGATAGATATGAGCTCACTTGCTGACTGATTGATACAGAGAAGAGTAAAAGGATGATGATGATAGATATGGGCTCACTTGCTGGCTTTGACTGATACAGAGACGAGTACAAGGATGATGATGATGATAGATATGAGCTCACTTGCTGTCTTTGATTGATACAGAGAAGAGTACAAGGATGATGATGATGATAGATATGAGCTCACTTGCTGTCTTTGACTGATACAGAGAAGAGTACAAGGATGATAATGATAGATATGAGCTCACTTGCTGACTTTGATACAGAGAAGAGTACAAGGATGATGATGATAGATAAGGGCTCACTTGCTGTCTTCCATGACCTTTGAAGCTTAGCAGGCTCTGGTTGCACTTTGGATGGGCCCATTAAGCGGAGGGGTGGAGTGGAGGGGAGTGTTCTCTTCCCAGCCAATCACAGCCTCCGATTACACATCTGCCCAGCGGTTCCGACACATGGAATCCACACGGAACTTCAAACACAAGTCAGATTCCTGCCGCTGTCACCGCTTAACCCCGTCCTGGCCAGGACCGCCCGTCGCTCCGCTGCCAACAGCTTTAAAGGATCAGCGCAGCGAAGAAGAAAGTTACTTTGTATCAAAATGATACATTGGGGGGTTATTTACTAACACTGGAGAGTGCAAAATCTGGTGCCGCTCTTCATAGAAACCAATCAGCTTGCAGGGTTTTTTTGTCAAACAAGCTGAAGTTGGAAGCTGATTGGCTCCCAGACACAACTGCACCAGATTTTGCACTCTCCAGGTTTAGTAAATCTCCCCCATTGCGTCAGATACCAGCGCAGAGAAATCTATACAGAACCTGAGATATTTAGGATCCATGCGAACCGCTGCGGGTGTGTATGTTAACCACATCATTGCTTACTACGTGTGAAATCTGTAACTGATCACAGAGGTCACATGGTACAGGGCTATTCACAACAACCTTGTACCATGTGACAAGCTGTGACCAATCACAGCTCACTCAGTACTTCTCAATGGCTTCAGGAATGCAGCCAGAGAGAAGGAGAAATGATTGCTTTTACATCCTTTATGGGTGTAAAAGCAATCAGTGTAAAAAAAAAAATAATAATAATCTTCATCACCCCCCACAAGTAGTACAGTGTCACCATGGTGACACTACTGCTAGGGTGATAGTATATAAAAAAAAAACCCATAATCCTATTAAAAAAATTAAATAAAAATGTAAAAATGTTTTTGAGAAATTATAATTTTTGGTTATAAACTAATTTGGGTTATTATTTTTTTTTACTAAAAAGATAACAATACATTTTGGCCGAGATTTATGAAGAAAGATTATTTATTTGCAAAATTTTATAAGAAAAACACTTTTTTTTTCAAAATTTCTGGACTAATTCATTTACATAGCAAAAAAAAATAAAAATCCCAGAGGTGAATAAATATCACCAAAATAAAGCTTTATGTGTCTCAAAACAATGCTAAAAATTCCTATGGGTACAGTGTTGCACGACCGCGCAATTGTCATTCAAAGTGTGAAAGCTGAAAATTGGCCTGGACTGGAAGTGGGTGAAAGTGTCCGGACTGGAAGGGGGTGAAAGTGTCCGGACTGGAAGGGGGGGAAAGTGTCCGGACTGGAAGGGGGGGAAAGTGTCCGGACTGGAAGGGGGGGGGAGTGTCCGGACTGGAAGGGGGGGGGTGTCCGGACTGGAAGGGGGGAAAGCGTTCGGACTGGAAGGGGGGTGAAAGTGTCCGGACTGGAAGGGGGTGAAAGTGTCCGGACTGGAAGGGGGGAAGTGTCCGGACTGGAAGGGGGGAAGCGTCCGGACTGGAAGGGGGGGGGGAGTGTCTGGACTGGAAGGGGGGTGGAGTGTCCGGACTGGAAGGGGGGGAAAGCGTCCGGACTGGAAGGGGGGGAAAGCGTCCGGACTGGAAGGGGGGGAAAGCGTCTGGACTGGAAGGGGGGGAAAGCGTCCGGACTGGAATGGGGGGGGAAAGCGTCCGGACTGAAAGGGGGGGGAAAGCGTCCGGACTGGAGTGGGGGGGGGGGGAAAGCGTCCGGACTGGAAGGGGGGGGGGAAGCGTCCGGACTGGAAGGAGGGGAAAGCGTCCGGACTGGAAGGGGGGGGGGGAAAGCGTCCGGACTGGAAGGGGGGGGGAAGCGTCCGGACTGGAAGGGGGGGAAAGCGTCCGGACTGGAAGGGGGGGAGAGCGTCCGGACTGGAAGGGGGGGAGAGCGTCCGGACTGGAAGGGGGGGAGAGCGTCCGGACTGGAAGGGGGGGGGAGCGTCTGGACTGGAAGGGGGGGGAGTGTCCGGACTGGAAGGGGGGAAAGCGTCCGGACTGGAAGGGGGGAAAGCGTCCGGACTGGAAGGGGGGGAAAGCGTCCGGACTGGAAGGGGGTGAAAGTGTCCGGACTGGAAGGGGGTGAAAGTGTCCGGACTGGAAGGGGGTGAAAGTGTCCGGACTGGAAGGGGGTGAAAGTGTCCGGACTGGAAGGGGGTGAAAGTGTCCGGACTGGAAGGGGGGAAGTGTCCGGACTGGAAGGGGGGAAGCGTCCGGACTGGAAGGGGGGGAAAGCGTCCGGACTGGAAGGGGGGTGAAAGTGTCCGGACTGGAAGGGGGGGAAAGTGTCCGGACTGGAAGGGGGGGAAAGTGTCCGGACTGGAAGGGGGTGAAAGTGTCCGGACTGGAAGGGGGTGAAAGTGTCCGGACTGGAAGGGGGTGAAAGTGTCCGGACTGGAAGGGGGGAAGTGTCCGGACTGGAAGGGGGGAAAGCGTCCGGACTGGAAGGGGGGAAAGCGTCCGGACTGGAAGGGGGGGAAAGCGTCCGGACAGGAAGGGGGGGAAAGCGTCCGGACAGGAAGGGGGGAAGTGTCCGGACTGGAAGGGGGGAAGCGTCCGGACTGGAAGGGGGGGGAGTGTCTGGACTGGAAGGGGGGTGGAGTGTCCGGACTGGAAGGGGGGGAAAGCGTCCGGACTGGAAGGGGGGGAAAGCGTCCGGACTGGAAGGGGGGGAAAGCGTCCGGACTGGAAGGGGGGGAAAGCGTCTGGACTGGAAGGGGGGGAAAGCGTCCGGACTGGAAGGGGGGGAAAGCGTCCGGACTGGAAGGGGGGGAAAGCGTCCGGACTGGAAGGGGGGGAAAGCGTCTGGACTGGAAGGGGGGGAAAGCGTCCGGACTGGAAGGGGGGGAAGCGTCCGGACTGGAAGGGGGGGAAAGTGTCTGGACTGGAAGGGGGGGGGAGTGTCCGGACTGGAAGGGGGGAAAAGCGTCCGGACTGGAAGGGGGGGAAGGCGTCCGGACTGGAATGGGGGGGGAAAGCGTCCGGACTGAAAGGGGGGGGAAAGTGTCCGGACTGGAGTGGGGGGGGGGGGAAAAGCGTCCGGACTGGAAGGGGGGGGAAGCGTCCGGACTGGAAGGAGGGGAAAGCGTCCGGACTGGAAGGGGGGGGGGAAAGCGTCCGGACTGGAAGGGGGGGGGAAGCGTCCGGACTGGAAGGGGGGGAAAGTGTCCGGACTGGAAGGGGGGAAAGCGTCCGGACTGGAAGGGGGGGGGGGAAGCGTCCGGACTGGAAGGGGGGGGGGGAAAGCGTCCGGACTGGAAGGGGGGGGAAGCGTCCGGACTGGAAGGGGGGGAAAGCGTCCGGACTGGAAGGGGTGGGGGGAAGCATCCGGACTGGAAGGGGGGGGAAGCATCCGGACTGGAAGGGGGGGAAAGCGTCCGGACTGGAAGGGGGGGGGAAGCATCCGGACTGGAAGGGGGGGGAAGCATCCGGACTGGAAGGGGGGGAAAGTGTCCGGACTGGAAGGGGTTAAGTTAACAACATCCCGAAATTGGTTCACAAAACGTGGTGCGATTTGCAGAATCGGATCGCATGGGTGTGAATACCTATGCGATGCAATTCTAGTGCAGACAAAAAAAAAGGGTCCTGCGCCTTTTTGGTGCAGAGGCGGAGCGGTTTGCGCAGGAATGCGGTGCGGTGTGAGTTACATGCGATATGCCGCACCGCAGAAGTGTGATCCCGGGCTCAAGCTCAAAAAATGCCTTCACACCATTTAGCTTCTAGGAGCTTAAAAAAAACACCAGCGCCTATGGCAGCATTCATGAACGTGTACAAAAGCATGCGATTTCACGCAAGTTTTACCGCTGTTACCCTCGCCTTTCCATTCAATGTTAATGACACCCAAATGCAGCAAAAAAAAAAAAGACTTTTTTTATCATGAAAAAAGCGCATCAAATGCAGCAAAATGTGTGATTAAAAAACACACACAATGCTTGGTGTTGAAAAAGGTACAACCTACTTTTGCGCATTTGTCACGGGTAGGCTGGCCCCATTGAAACCTATGGGTGAACGATGCAAAAAAACACGCAAAAATGTGGCGGGATTTGGCTTGAGTTCACAAAACACCAAATGTGAATGCGGCCTTAAAGGTGAACTCCGGGCCAATGGTGAAATACACAGATTAAGGCCTCATTCACATGCCATACACCTCTGCAAAGGACCATTTTTACACGCAGATTGCGTACTGAGCCCTTTGGTTGTCTGGCGTGGATGTACACTTGCGACGCGCTTGGAGTTCCAGACAGATCTGCGCAGATGTCCCCTGGCCATTGTTTTTAACAGGCAGCCTGAGTACAGCTTCCCAGAACACCTGAACCCTCTCTGCGGGTAAAGTTGGCTCTTTGCATGGATGTACAGAACAGACCACCTGTGTGAATGAGGCCTATATACACCATATTGCCCCAAGTATTGGGCCGCCGGCCTTTCCACACACATGGACTTTAATGGCCTCCCAGTCTTAGTCCGTAGGGTTCAATATTGAGTTGGCCCCGCCCTTTCCACACACATGACCTTTAATGGCCCCCCAGTCTTAGTCCGTAGGGTTCAATATTGAGTCGGCCCCGCCCTTTCCACGCACATGACCTTTAATGGCCCCTCAGTCTTAGTCCGTAGGGTTCAATATTGAGTTGGCCCCGCCCTTTCCACACACATGACCTTTAATGGCCCCTCAGTCTTAGTCCGCAGGGTTCGATATTGAGTTTGCCCCGCCCTTTCCACGCACACGACCTTTAATTGCCCCCCAGTCTTTGTAGGGTTCAATATTGAGTTGGCCCCGCCCTTTCCACACACATGATCTTTAATGGCCCCCCAGTCTTAGTCCATAGGGTTCAATATTGAGTTGGCCCCGCCCTTTGCAGCTATAACAGCTTCAACTCTTCTGGGAAGGCCGTCCACAAGGTTTAGGAGGGTGTCTATGGGAAGGTTGGACCATTCTTCCAGAAGCACATTTGTCAGGTCAGGCACTGATGTCGGGGGAGGAGGCCTGGCTCGCAGTCTCCGCTCTAATTCATCACAAAGGTATTCTATGGGGTTGAGGTCAGGACTCTGTGCAGGACAGTCAAGTTCCTCCACCCCAAACTGGCTCCTCCATGTCTTTATGGACCTTGCTTTGTGCACAGTCATGTTGGAACAGGAAGGGGCCATCCCCAAACTCTTCCCACAAAGTTAGGAGCATGAAATTGTCCAACATGTTGCTTTAAGAGTTCCCTTCACTGGAACTAGGGGGCCAAGTCCAACCCCTGAAAAACAACCCCACACCATAATCCCCCCTCCACCAAACTTTACACTTGGCACAATGCAGTCAGGCAAGTACCGTTCTCCTGGCCACCGCCAAACCCAGACACATCCATCGGATTGCCAGACAGAGAAGTGTGATTGGTCCCTGAAGAGAACACGTCTCCTCTGCTCTAGAGTACAGTGGCGGCGTGCTTTACACCACGGCATCCGATACTTTGCATTGCACTTGGTGATGGAAGGCTTGGATGCAGCTGCTCGGCCATGGAAACCCATTCCATGAAGCTCTCTACACACTGTTGTTGGGCTCATCTGAAGGCCACACCAAGTTTGGAGGTCTTTAGCTATTGACTCTGCAGACAGTTGGTGACTTCTGCGCACTGTGCGCTTCAGCATGCGCTGACCCCGCCCTGTCATGTGACATGGCCTACCACTTGGTGGCTGATTGGGTGTTGTTCCCAGTGGCTTCCACTTTGTTATAATCCCACTAACAGTTGAGTGTGGAATATTTAGTAGCCAGGAAATGTCACGGATGGACTTATTGCCCAGGTGGCCACCTATCACGGGACCACGCTTGGAGTCACTGAGCTCCTGAGAGCGACCCATTCTTTCACCAATGTTTGTAGAAGCCGTCTGCATGCCTAGGGGCTTGATTGTATACACCTGTGTCCATGGAGGGGATTGGAACACCTGAATCACATGATATGGAGGGGATTGGAACACCTGAATCACATGATTGGGAGGGGATTGGAACACATGATTGGGAGGGGATTGGAACACATGATTGGGAGGGGATTGGAACACCTGCAGCACATGATTGGGAGGGCGGGGACAATACTTTCGGCAATATAGTGTGTGTGTGTATACAGTGGATATAAAAAGTCTTCACACCCCTGTTAAAATGTCAGGTTTCTGTGATGTGAAAAAATGAGACAAAGATAAATCATTTCAGAACTTTTTCCACCTTTAATGTGACCTATAAACTGTACAACTCAGTTGAACAACAAACTGAAATCTTTTAGGTGGAGGGAAGTAAAAATAAAACACTAAAATAATTTGGTTGCATAAGTGTGCACACCCTTACACTAATCCTTTGTTGAAGCCCCTTTTGATGTGATTCCGGCACTCAGTCTTTTTGGGGAGGAGTCTATCAGCATGACACATCCTGACTCAGCAATATTTTCCCGCTCTTCCTTGAAAAACACTCCAAATCTGTCAGATGGCGAGGGCATCTCCTGCGCACAGCCCTCTTCACATCCACCCACAGATCTTCCATCGGATTCAGGTCTGGGCTCTGGCTGAGACATTTCAAAGCTTCCATCTTCTTCTGGTGAAGCCATTTCTTTGTGGATTTGGATGGATGCTTTGGGTGGTTGAAGGATGAAGTTCCTCTTCATGTTCAGCTTTCTGGCAGAAGCCTGAAGGTTTTGTGCCGATATTGACTGGTATTTGGAACTGTTCATAATTCCCTCTACCTGGACTAAGGCTCCAGTTCCAGCTGAAGTAAAACAGCCCCAAAGCATGATGCTGCCGCCATGCTTCACAGTGGGTACGGTGTTCTTTTGGTGATGAGCAGTGTTGTTTTCGTGTCAAACATATCTTTTGGAATTATGGCTAAAAAGTTCAACCTTGGTTTCCTCAGACCAGAACACATTTCCCCGCATGCTTTTGAGAGACTTCAGATGTGTTTTTGCTAAATTTAGCCGGACTTGAATGTTTTTCTGCGTAATAAAAGGCTTCCGTCTTCCACTCCACCCCATAGTCCTGACATATGAAGAACACGGGAGATTGTTGTCACATGGACCACACAGCCAGGACTTGCCAGGTATTCCTGCAGCTCCTTTCATGTTGCTGTAGGCCTCTCGGCAGCCTCCCAGACCAGTTTTCTTCTCGTCTTTTCATCCATTTTGGAGGGACGTCCAGTTCTTGGTGACGTCACTGTTGGGGATGTCACTGTTGGTGACGTCACTGTTGGTGAGGTCACTGTTGGTGAGGTCACTGTTGGTGATGTCAATGTTGCGCCATATTTCCTCCACTTGATGATGACTGTCTTCACTGTGTTCCATGGTATATCTAATGCCTTGGAAATTCTTTTGTCCCCTTCTCCTGACTGATACCTTTTAACAATGAGATCCCTCTGAAGCTTTGGAAGCTCTCTGCGGACCATGGCTTTTGCTGTAGGATGCGACTAAGAAAATGTTAGGAAAGACCGACTACAGCAGCTGAACATTATTTGGGGTTAATCAGAGGCACTTTAAATGATGGCGGGTGTGGACTGACTCCTGTGTAACATGATTGTGAATGTGATTACTTAATTTTGAACACAGCTGCATCCCCAGTTATAAGAGGGTGTGCACACTTATGCAACCACATTATTTTAGTTTTTTTATGTTCCTTTCCCTCCCTAAAAGATTTCAGTTTGTTTTTCAAATGAATTGTACAGTTTAGAGGTCACATTAAAAGTGGAAAAAGTTCTGAAATGATTTATCTTGGTCTCATTTTTTTTACGTCACAGAAACCTGACATGGGGAGGTTATGTCCTCTTTCTTTGCTGCAGTTTCACTTTCACTTACAGTTCTAATACCCATTTGCAGCAGACTGAAGAGCTCATCTCTCTGCTGTCTCCTTCTATCAGCTAGCTTCTTTCACTGCAGCGGATTCCTCGTGCTGCTTCTCCTTTCCCCTCTCTGGGCTCCGCTGTACTGAAAGAGTCTGATACCAAATGTCAGATGTCAACTTCAGGACCATATAAGCTTGTATATGATTTGTGGCTTTTAGCTCGGCCTGCAGATCAGCTTTGAGGGCCCATTCACACTTCTGTGGCCCCGCATGCTACATGCATTTGTGCCAAGCAGTGCTGTTCATTCTGAATGGCACCCCAATGGACTAGCCGACAGGCATGCCACAAAGGGCAACCAGCAAGCCCACGTTGACTTGCGTTGCCAGCAATAGTTCCATGCACCTTCTTTGTTGCATTACGCAGCCCAATCGAATTAATGTATCTAACAGCATGCGTTATCGTGCTTGTGCCAATGCACCACAATAGTTTGAATGGGCATTGATTCTGAAAATGCCAGTTACCTGGCTGTCATGCTATTCTAATGGCTTGTTTTCCATTGTACTAACCTGGAACCAGTGGCGTTCCGAGGCAGGTACGAGGGGTGGGGTGACACCTACCGCACGGGGTGACACCGGACCCCTCCACAAAAAGGTAAGTTGTAAAGCAAGTTGATGACGCGGGGATCGTCAGCTTTCTATACAACTTACCTTTTCGTGGAGCGGGTCCGGTGTCACCCTGTAGAGGGTGCATGCCGACGATCCCCGCAGGATGGATCGGATCTGCGGATTGGGGAGCATAATGCATCGGAGTCTGATCCATTATGCTCAATCTGCAGATCCCATCCATCCTGCGGGGATCGTCGGAGGGGGTGTCACCAAGTGTTATCGCACCGAGTGACACCAACCCTAGGGACGACCCTGCCTGGAACATGTGTGCATGTCATGTTTGCACTGACTCGACTCACAGATCTGCAAGTTTGTTCAAGCGCCCCCCCCCCCACAAAAAACAACAGACCTCCCCAGAAAAAATAGATTGCCACACAAAAATAGATCCCAGCCAGCATCAATAGATTCCCCCCCCCAGCAACAATGGACGCCTGCAACAAAATACCACCCAGGAACAATAGATCTCCCAGCAGCCCAGCATCAATGGACCCTCCAGCAGATCCCGTCCAGCAACAATTGACCTCAGCAACATAAGCCCCCCACAATCAACAACAGACCTCCCCAGAAAAAAATAGATCCCAGCCAGCATCAATAGATCCCCCCAGCAACAATGGATCCCCCGCAACAAAATACCACCCAGGAACAATAGATCTCCCAGCAGCCCAGCATCAATGGACCGTCCAGCAGATCCCTTTCAGCGACAATTGACCTCAGCAACATTAGCCCCCCCGTCCCACAATGGACAACAGACCTCCCCAGAAAAAATAGATTGCCACGCAAAAATAGATCCCAGCCAGCAACAATAAATCCCCCCCTGCAACAATGGACCCCCGCAACAAAATACCACCCAGGAACAATAGATCTCCCAGCAGCCCAGCATCAATGGACCCCCCAGCAGATCCCTTCCAGAAACAATTGATATCAGCAACATAAGCCCCCCCCCCCCAATCAACAACAGACCTCCCCAGAAAAAATAGCTTGCCACACAAAAATAGATCCCAGCCAGCACCAATAAATTCCCCATCAGCCAGCATCAATAGACCCTTTCTGGACACCCTAGAACCCCATGCCCCTTGCCATTACTTACATTCAGTGCTGGAGGTGCCGGAACTGCGTCCCCCCACATTCGTGAAAAAAAAAACCCCTTGAATTATCATTGAACAGCTGCACTTAGTTCCGCCCTCATCCCTTATGATTGACAGTACATTGCTCTATCAGCAGGAATTTAGGGAAATGAGCTCAGGGCACCACCGGGCCCCCCCACCACCCCCAGATTCCCAGCTTCCTTTATAATTAATAAAAGGTAAATTGCATTTCTTTTATAACAAATTACATTGAAAATACTAGATTGAAAAAAAAAAAAAAATACGAGTGGCTAGAGGTGGACTATGAAAATATATATGATGACAGGTCCACCTTAAGTCATGCATAATAATCCCAGGGGAGTAAGGGGTCCCAGGTACATATGGCGGTCTCGATGTCTTTGGCTGGTGTCTTCGGGGGTTAATCCTGCATTCTCTCCCCTCATGCGATTAAGCACAATGTTAATTACTGGATTCTCAGCCACCTGTAGGAGACGTCCTGCCATTTATAAATAAATGATTGGGGTTTGTTTCGAGTGTCTTACTGCCACGTGCTGCGATCACCAGCGCTGGCTGTGCCGCACCCCGATGGCGCACGGCCTGAAAAGGTCACCCTGCTTGGATATTGGTTCCTTGGTGGGGGGGGGGGTACAGGGGGTGCCCACTAAGATAGAAGGGGAGGGGCTGCTAAATATTTCACAGCTCTGCGTGTGAGAGAGATTAGCAAATGTCACCAAAGCCACAGACAAAGGCGCCAAAGCCTGGAGCTATGCGGGTTTTGATGA
Source organism: Staurois parvus (assembly GCF_062004578.1). Taxonomy (NCBI): domain Eukaryota; kingdom Metazoa; phylum Chordata; class Amphibia; order Anura; family Ranidae; genus Staurois; species Staurois parvus. The sequence continues at coordinate 31,441 of NW_028320733.1, forward strand.
AAGAACAAAGTCGAGAAATACATACAGACTGCCTTCAGTTTACTTGTGGATTCTTCTAAAAGTCATTTTTCAGCTCGTCTGCTGTAATTAATGTCATGAATACTACTGCCAGACTCATCCACCCTACCAACCATCTGCCACCCATCTCTGCCAACCCTCCACTGATTTCCTTTCACCTCTGCTCCAAGCTATATCACCAACCACCTAGTGTCCACCACCCCTCTCTGCCAACCCTCCACTGGCTTCCTTTCACCTCTGCTCTGAGCTATATCACCAACCTCCTAGTGTCCACCACCCCTCTCTGCCAACCCTCCACTGGCTTCCTTTCACCTCTGCTCCATGCTATATCGCCAACCTCCTAGTGTCCACCACCCCTCTCTGCCAACCCTCCACTGGCTTCCTTTCACCTCTGCTCCAAGCTATATCGCCAACCTCCTAGTGTCCACCACCCCTCTCTGCCAACCCTCCGCTGGCTTCCTTTCACCTCTGCTCCAAGCTATATCACCAACCTCCTAGTGTCCTCCACCCCTCTCTGCCAACCCTCCACTGGCTTCCTTTCACCTCTGCTCCAAGCTATATCGCCAACCTCCTAGTGTCCACCACCCATCTCTGCCAACCCTCTACTGGTTTCCTTTCACCTCTGCTCTGAGCTATATCACCAACCTCCTAGTGTCCACCACCCATCTATGCCAACCCTCCACTGGTTTCCTTTCAACTCTACTCCAAGCTATATCACCAACCTCCTAGTGTCCACCACCCCTCTCTGCCAACCCTCTACTGGTTTCCTTTCACCTCTACTCCGAGCTATATCACCAACCACCTAGTGTCCACCAACCCTCTACTGGCTCCCTTTCACCTCTGCTCCGAGCTATATCACCAACCTTCTAGTGTCCACCACCCCTCTACTGGCTTCCTTTCACCTCTTCTCCGAGCCATATCACCAACCACCTAGTGTCCCCCACCCCTCTCTGCCAACCCTCTACTGGTTTCCTTTCACCTCTGCTCCGAGCTATATCACCAACCACCTAGTGTCCCCCACCCCTCTCTGCCAACCCTCTACTGGCTTCCTTTCACCTTTACTTCAAGGTATATCACCAACCACCTAGTGACCACCACCTCTCTCTGCTAACCCTCCACTGGTCTCCTTTCACCTCTACTCCAAGCTATATCACCAACCTCCTAGTGTCCACCACCCCTCTCTGCCAACCCTCTACTGGCTTCCTTTCACCTCTGCTCCGAGCCATATCACTAACCTCTTAGTGTCCACCACCCTTCTATGCCAACCCTCCACTAACTTCTCTTCACTTCTCCCCTGATTTCCTCACCAACGACTCAGTGTCCTCCACCCCTCTATATCAATCCCTCCACTGGCTCCTCTTCACCTCTGCCCCAGCTATATCACCAACTGCTCAGTATTCATCACTCCTCTATGCCAATCCCTCCATTGGCTTCCCTTCACCTCTCTTTGGATCTACATAATCAACCTCTTAGTGTCCACCACCCTTCTCTACCACCCCTCCACTGACTTCTCTTCGCCTCTCCCCTAATTTTGCTCACCAATGGCTCAATGTCCTCCACCCCTCTCTGCCAATCCCTCCAGTGACTTTCCTTCACCTCTGCTCCAAGCTACATCACCAACCTCTTAGTATCCACCACTCCTCTCTGCCAACCCTCCACTGGCTTCCCTTCAACACCACCCTGAGCTACCTCAGAAACCACTTAGTGTCCACCTCTCCTTTCTGCCAATCCCACGACATGCTTCCTTTGACCTCTGCTCCAATTTACATCACCAGCTGCACAGTATCCATCACTTTTCTCTGCCAATCCCTCTTCTGACTTCCCTTCACCTCTCTTTCGAGCTACATTATCAATCTGTTAATGTCCACCACCCCTCTCTGCCAATCCATTCACTGACTTCCCTTCAACTCTGCCCCGAGCTACATCATCAACCACTCAGTGTCTCAGTGTCCACCACTCCTCTCTGCCAGTCCCTCAATTTACTTTTTTATTATTATTATTATAATACAGGATTTATATAGTGCCAACAGTTTGTGCAGCACTTAACAATGTAAGCCTTCCTTTGACCTCTGCTCCAAGCTACATCACAAACCACTCAGTGTCTTCCACTCCACCCACCTCTTAGTGTCCACCACCCTTCTTTGCCAGTCCCCCCACTGGCTTCCTTTCACCTCTGCTCTGAGCTACATCATCAACCATTCAGTGTCCACAACCCCTCTGCCAAAACCCCACTTGCTTTGACTTGCTCAACATATACTAAAAACATGCAAAGCCATCTACACCCACACCTGAAATATAACTCACAAGTAGAATGACCATTTAAAGCATATCTAAACCCAAGAACAAAATGAAATATATTGCATCTTACTGGTTTTTAGATATGGTTGCTGCATTTGTTTTCTTTTTTTAGGCCAAGCATATTTTCTGTCTGATCAATGTTTATAAACAATGTTACTTTGTATTTCTATAGCTCCCATCTGAACAATGTTTCTAAACAATGTTACTTTGTCTATCTCCCGTCAGATCGATGTTTATAAACAATGTTACCTTGTATCTCTCTATCTCCTGTCTGATCGATGTTTATAAACAATGTTACCTTGTATCTCTCTATCTCTCGTTTGATCGATATTTATAAACAATGTTACTTTGTATCTATCTGCCGTCTGATTGATGTTTATAAACAATGTTACTTTGTATCTCTCTATCTCCTGTCTGATCGATGTTTATAAACGATGTTACTTTGTATCTCTCCATCTCCTGTCTGATCGATGTTTATTAACGATGTTACTTTTGTATCTCTATCTCCCATCTGAACAATGTTTATAAGCAGTATTAATTTGTATTGCTGTATCCTGGTATCAATAATATGTATAAATGCTGTGTCAAAGAGTCAGTTTTTTTCTTTACAGCAGCTTCTGCATTTTATGTATTTATACAGCAACTCCCAACTGTGATTTTGACAGTTGGGCATTACTGGCAAGTGCGAGGGGGAACAGCAGGGGAGAAGAATGACAGGATGTACTACATACATCTATGTGATTCCATGATTTTGTGAATACCCAACTAGTTACTAAGTCCTGTTATGGATCCTGGAGACTTTGTAGATCTTTGGGTAGGATAAAAGATCCTTTTCTGGGTCCACATCTTACCTGGTAGTCACACTTCATTGTGAGTCTCAGCTGTCCATAGGCCATCTGACTGATGATCGGGACTTTCTCTCTCTCCTTTATATATATGTGATCTGACTGATGATCAGGGTTCTCCCTCTCCCTTATATACACTATATTGCCCAAAGTATTGGAACCTCATCCCTTTAAAACCAAACACATGTTACACTGTTCAACAGGTAAAAAGTTTTGGACATAAAATTAGCTAATCTTACATAATTTTGGGGTGCTGAAAACGAAAATGACCCTAAAAAATGTTGATTGGCTCTAGTTTCCATGATATATTCACCCATCTAATGACGTAAGCCATTCAAAATTATGATGCAACTTCAGCTGCATATTGCGCAATTGATACTGGTGACCAATAGAAAATGTCATGTATACTGAGATGATGCAATATTAGTCTTTAATTGCATCACTTCACTGCATAAAAGCTGCAGTATCTCTAGCTGATTGGAGTTCGTCTTTACATTTGGTTTTCTGCTTATATAGGCTACTCAGTAATGCCTCCAACTTGTGTGAATAAAGCAGATAATTTCTGCTATATCTGCGGTGAAATAACTTTTATCTCACAAAAAAGGAGGATAACAGGAATGATTAAGAAAGCCTGCAACTTGTATTTTGGCTGCAAGATAGGAGACCAGGACAAGAGCTGGGCACCACATATATGCTGCAATTCTTGTGGGACGGCACTGGAGCAATGGTTGAATGGAAAAAAGGCATCTATGCCTTTCGCTGTGCCAATGATTTGGAGAGAGCCAACAGATCATGTTAGTAATTGTTACTTTTGTATGGTGCCTCCAATTGTAAAAGGGCTAAATAAGAAGAAAAAGTTATCTGTGCACTATCCAAATATTCCATCGGCAATACGTCCAGTTCCTCATGGAGAGGGGCTACCAATTCCTAAAGCACCAGAATCCTTCGTGGTTGAGTCAAGTGAGGAAGAACCTGAAGCGTGTAGTCACGTGCAGTTGTAAGAGATAGCCCTTTCCTCGAATACAAGAGAAAAGCCAAGAGAAGCAAAACCGACACAAACTGAAGACAAAACTAGTGAGAATCCTAAGTATTAAAATGATTCAACTTAGCTTATGGCTATAATTTTTCTTGGTAATCCTATGCAATATATTATGCCATTTAGGCTTTGTTATGTAGTCATATCACTTGCTTTATATTTGTGGAAAGACATCTATCTATATAATTATTGTGCATTATGTAGTCATTACGCCTATAGTAGAAAACTTTCCGTTTACAGAAAAACTAGAGCCAATTGACAAATTTCATTGTTATATTTGAACTCAGAATGTGAAATTCATTAAGAAATGGATCCTTTTGTTTCCAAAACTGGCAAAAAATAAAAATTTGTTGAACAGTGTTATTTACAAAGGTTCTGAGGCTAATTTAATTCACATAAGGCACTAAGTGAGTTTAATTACCACCTTAATCAGCCATGGAACCGGTGTAATTAATTTGTGTTTGGTTTTAAAGGGATGAGGTGGCCATTCTAATTGGGCTGCCAGCCTTTCCATGCACATGAACGTTATTGGCAACCCTATGTCCTGCCCTTTGCAGCTATAACATCTTCACCTCTTCTGGGAAGGCCGTCCACAAGGTTTAGGAGGGTGTCTATGGGAAGGTTGGACCATTCTTCCAGAAGCACATTTGTCAGGTCAGGCACTGATGTCGGGGGAGGAGGCCTGGCTCGCAGTCTCCGCTCTAATTCATCCCAAAGGTGTTCTATGGGGTTGAGGTCAGGACTCTGTGCAGGACAGTCAAGTTCCTCCACCCCAAACTGGCTCCTCCATGTCTTTATGGACCTTGCTTTGTGCACTGGTGGGCAGTCATGTTGGAACAGGAAGGGGCCATCTCCAAACTCTTCCCACAAAGTTGGGAACATGAAATTGTCCAAAATGTCGCCTTAAGAATTCCCTTCACTGGAACTAGGGAGCCAAGCCCAACCCCTGAAAAACAACTCCACACCATAATCCCCCCTCCACCAAACTTTACACTTGGCACAATGCAGTCAGGCAAGTACCGTTCTTCTGGTAACCGCCAAACCCAGACATGTCCGTCAGAATGCCAGACAGAGAAACGTGATGGTCATTCCTGAGAACACGTCTCCACTGCTCTAGAGTCCAGTGGCGGCGTGCTTTACACCACGGCATCCGACGCTTTGCATTGCACTTGGTGATGGAAGGCTTGGATGCAGCTGCTCGGCCATGGAAACCCATTCCATGAAGCTCTCTACGCACTGTTGTTGGGCTCATCTGAAGGCCACACCAAGTTTGGAGGTCTTTAGCTATTGACTCTGCAGACAGTTGGCGACTTCTGCGCACTGTGCGCTTCAGCATGCGCTGACCCCGCCCTGTCATGTGACGTGGCCTACCACTTGGTGGCTGAGTGGCTGTTGTTCCCAGTGGCTTCCACTTTGTTATAATCCCACTAACAGTTGAGCGTGGAATATTTAGTAGCCAGGAAATGTCACGGATGGACTTATTGCCCAGGTGGCCACCTATCACGGGACCACGCTTGGAGTCACTGAGCTCCTGAGAGCGACCCATTCTTTCACCAATGTTTGTAGAAGCAGTCTGCATGCCTAGGGGCTTGATTGTATACACCTGTGTCCATGGAGGGGATTGGAACACCTAAATAAAATGAGTTGGAGGGGATTGGAACACCTGAATCACATGAGTTGGAGGGTGGGGCAAACACTTTTGGCAATATAGTGTGTGTGATCTGGCTGATGATCAGGACTCTTTCTCTCCTTTCTATATGTGATCTGACTAACACTCAGGGCTCTATCTCTACTGTGGTAATCTTCTGCTGGGTGAAAAGACTGAGTACTGACAAAACACTAAAAATGTGATATACTACGCACTTGCTCTACAAAGTCTTTCTGCATCGAACTATGTTTGTTTACTTCCAGGACAAACCTACTCAGACTGTTCCTGGGTGTCCCTGTCTCATGCATGATTTACTGCTGCTACCACTTGATCCTGTACCCCTTACACAAAAAAAAGTAAATATCAATTAGTACTGTGATTGGTTGCTAGGGTCTCCTGTACATCATTGATCTTTGCACCATATTATGAAATATAATCATTTTTATTGCTGTGCATCAATGAAGATAAGTATTCATGGCCCCCGTCCCCCTCTGGTTGATGATGCAGTCTCTGAAATGCATCCCAGATGCATCCGGAATCTGACACATTCTAACTCAGCATCTTTATCTGGCAGACAGCGAGTTATGGTGCGTCTGCAGCCCAATACAGGACCAATCAATACGACTCTATCCACCTTCTAGAAATTCCACCCACATCCACCATCAGGAGGACCAGTACTATCCATCTTCTATACTGGAGGACCAGTCCTATCCATCTTCTATACTGGAGGACCAGTACTATCCATTTTCTATACTGGAGGACCAGTACTATCCATCTTCTATACTGGATGATCAGTAGTATCCTTCTTCTCTACTGGAGGACCAGTACTATCCATATTCTATACTGGAGGACCAGTACTATCCATCTTCTATACTGGAGGACCAGTACTATCCATCTTCTATACTGGAGGACCAGTACTATCCATCTTCTATACTGGAGGACCAGTAGTATCCATCTTCTATACTGGAGGACCATTCCTATCCATCTTCTATACTGGAAGATCAGTACTATCCATCTTCTATACTGGATGATCAGTAGTATCCTTCTTCTCTACTGGAGGACCATTCCTATCCATCTTCTATACTGGAGGATCAGTACTATCCATCTTCTATACTGGATGATCAGTAGTATCCTTCTTCTCTACTGGAGGACCAGTACTATCCATATTCTATACTGGAGGACAAGTAGTATCCTTCTTCTATACTGGAGGACTATTCCTATCCATCTTCTATACTGGAGGACCATTCCTATCCATCTTCTATACTGGAGGACCATTCCTATCCATCTTCTATACTGGAGGACCATTCCTTTCCATCTTCTATACTGGAGGACCAGTACTATCCTTCTTCTATACTGGAGGACCAGTAGCATCCTTCTTCTATACTGGAGGACCAGTAGTATCCTTCTTTTATACTGAAGGACCAGTAGTATCCTTCTTCTATACTGGAGGACCAGTCCTATCCATCTTCTATACTGGAGGAGCATTCCTATCCATCTTCTGTACTGGAGGACCAGTCCTATCCATCTTCTGTACTGGAGGACCAATCCTATCCTTCTTCTGTACTGGTGGACCAGTCCTTTCCATCTTCTGTACTGGTGGACCAGGCCAATCCTTCTTCTGTACTGGTGGACCAGTCCCTTCCATTTTCTGTACTGGAGGACCAGGCCTATCCTTCCTCTATACTGGAGTACCAATCCTATCCATCTTCTGTACTGGAGGACCAGTCCTATCCTTCTTCTATACTGGAGGACCAGTCCTATCCATCTTCTATACTGGTGGACCAGTCCTATCCATCTTCTATACTGGAGGACCAGTACTATCCATCTTCTATACTAGAGGACCAGTACTATCCTTCTTCTATATTGGAGGACCAGGCCTATCCTTCTTCTGTACTGGTGGACCAGTCCTTTCCATCTTCTATGCTGGAGGACCAAGCCTATCTTTCTTCTATACTGGAGGACCAGGCCTATCCTTCTTTTATACTGGAGGACCAGTCCTATCCATCTTCTATACTGGAGGACCAGGCCTATCCATATATACATATAGCAACAAAAAAAATTTTCAGCGGAACAGTCAAGTGCAGCATATAAAAATCAAATATAAAAAATGTTCAATAAATGTGAAACAGTAAAGTGCAGCATAAAAGTGAGAATATATAAAGTCCATAAAATATCAGTGGAGTAAGAGCTATAAATTGTCCGTAAGGATATAAGTACGGCAATCCCGGTGAAATATTGTGAAGTGATCCAGTAGGGAATCCACCACCTCTGTCAGATGTACACTCACCAGACATCTACTGGTAAACGGCATGTAAGCACATCTCATCTGGGTACAGGTAACAGCAATGAAGCCTCTGCAAGGGCTGCTCAGCCAAGGGCACAAAACGCAGATGGACCCTCTCATATGAGGAATAGCAAGATGACCACCGTTCCAACCTTCGGCAATGGCGGCGTGATGTCAGCAAGTGCTGCTCTACCCGACGTGTTTCGTGCGCATGCATGTCTTCAGGGGTACGCTCACTGTGGGTGTTGCATGTCATTAGAGACTGCAAAGTCTAGTCTTTTCAATCTGACAGATCCTGCCTTACTAGAAGTGGGTTCATTTAGACGTAAACCGTAACTGGAGGATATTTTGTTTGCTCTTTAAAAATTTTAAAGGTTTTCCCCTATAAATTTGTCGCCTTTTTTCATGATTTTACCATCTCAGTGCTGTTGATTGCCCCCAGCCTCTTTCAACCACTTCCTGTCTACATATACATGCAATGGCAGCAGCAGGGGTGGACTGACAACTCATGGGGCCCCCCGGGCAATAGGGTATCATGGGGCCCCTGTGTCCTTGCCCACACTCAAAAAAGCCTATAAAAAAGTTCCAGGGGCATCTCATGGAGCAGTGCCCGAGTGCTCGAATGGTCAGTCCGCCCCTGGTCAGCAGTACATCATAGCCTTGAACCAGCTTCCGGATAGTGACAACAGTGGACCATGTCTGATCGATGCGTGTCCCTATAGTCACTTGTGGTCACCACCAGAAGCATTGTGAGAGGTGACAACGTAGGAGAGAAAATTGCGAGACAGTTGTCACCCCATTACGAGAAGTGCCTGTTATTCAGCAATCTTGTGACTTCTATCAGTGTCCAGCAGAGCACTGGTTAAAGCTTGTAGGAGGAGTTTTTATTCTGCTCTGACTGTCCTATGAGGCTGCATAACCCCTGACCCCATGGCTGGACAGTGCTGATTGGCCCTTTGCTGATCACATGCACCCTCCCAAGAAAAAAAAAACTCTCTAGCAATAGACACCAAATTGAGCATGTGCAGCTTGCCCCCAAGTCTCTCTTCTATCAGCAGATGGATTGGGGATAGTAGAAGAAGGGGAGGATCAGAGAAGACAGGATCAAACAGTCTTTTTGCACCCCTTAGGTTCCACAGTCAGAATAACAAGTGCCTGTCAGGCTCATTGGAGTTTGTGTTAATGAAGGCTGCAGATTGAAAAAGACTTTTGAAATGACACCAATATGTTAGAGCTTACGAGATTTTAGTGATCATTTACTTTACGTATTTGTCTAACTCAGCCTTTCTCGATAAGGGTGCCATGTCCTTCATGTAAACCTCCCCTGAGTGCAACTCAGGCTGGCCATACACTATACAATTTTCTGTCCAATTTCTGCCTAATTTCCTTTAGATTTACCTTCAACTATGTAGTGCAAGAGCCGGCCTGATTGGATACAACCGAAAGTGTTGTTAGGTTTGACCTCATATTATATGGTTTTTGGTAAATCTAAACCAAAAATCTCGAGAAAATTGTATAATGTATGGCAAACTGCTCAGATCTACACAGTACAAGAAGAAAACAAACGTGTACATTATATTGTATGACAAGTAACAATGTAACATACAATGTATCATCAGTTTGTATGCTGACACCTCTGTCCCTCTCTGTTCCCAGTATATGTCTGGATTCGGCAATGAGTTTGCCTCGGAGGATCCTCGCTGCCCAGGTGCCTTACCTGAGGGACAGGTGAGTCCACAGTACATTATACAGGGTGTCCCTGAAGTCAGGACATGTCGGCCAAATGCAGATTGTCAATACATTTATCATCGTTTTATGTCATTGGAATATTAATCAATAACATCTTCAATGGGATTTCCTCCATTTGTGAGGCAAAGTTCCATATGCTTTGCAAGATTCACATGAACCCGATGCAGTAACTCCCCATTTCCGGCAATTTGAGTACATTCGTTCATGATGCGTTCCTTCAGGTGATTCACATCTGTGATTTTCACTGAGTACTCCTTTAGCATACCTAAAAAAAGTCAAGGGGACCCCGCATTCACTATATCCGCTCCCCCGGACCCCGCATTCACTATATCCGCTCTCCCGGACCCCGCATTCACTATATCCGCTCTCCCCGGACCCCGCATTCACTATATCCGCTCTCCCCGGACCCCGCATTCACTATATCCGCTCTCCCCGGATCCCGCATTCACTATATCCGCTCTCCCCGGACCCCGCATTCACTATATCCGCTCTCCCCGGACCCCGCATTCACTATATCTGGTCTCCATGGACTCCGCATTCACTATAGCCGCTCTCCCCGGACCCCGCATTCACTATATCCGCTCTCCCCGGACCCCGCATTCACTGTATCCGCTCTCCCCGGACCCCGCATTCACTATATCCGGTCTCCCCGGACCCCGCATTCACTATATCGGCTCTCCCCGGACCCCGCATTCACTGTATCCGCTCTCCCCGGACCCCGCATTCACTATATCCGCTCTCCCCGGACCCCGCATTCACTATATCCCCTCTCCCCGGACCCCGCATTCACTATATCCGCTCTCCCCGGACCCCGCATTCACTATATCCCCTCTCCCCGGACCCCGCATTCACTATATCCCCTCTCCCCGGACCCCGCATTCACTATATCCCCTCTCCCCGGACCCCGCATTCACTATATCCGCTCTCCCCGGACCCCGCATTCACTATATCCCCTCTCCCCAGACCCCGCATTCACTATATCCCCTCTCCCCGGACCCCGCATTCACTATATCCGCTCTCCCCGGACCCCGCATTCACTATATCCGCTCTCCCCGGACCCCGCATTCACTATATCCGCTCTCCCCGGACCCCGCATTCACTATATCCGCTCTCCCCGGACCCCGCATTCACTATATCCGCTCTCCCCGGACCCCGCATTCACTATATCCGCTCTCCCCGGACCCCGCATTCACTATATCCGCTCTCCCCGGACCCCGCATTCACTATACCCGCTCTCCCCGGACCCCGCATTCACTATATCCGCTCTCCCCGGACCCCGCATTCACTATATCCCCTCTCCCCGGACCCCGCATTCACTATATCCTCTCTCCCCGGACCCCGCATTCACTATATCCCCTCTCCCCGGACCCCGCATTCACTATATCCCCTCTCCCCGGACCCTGCATTCACTATATCCTCTCTCCCCGGACCCCGCATTCACTATATCCCCTCTCCCCGGACCCTGCATTCACTATATCCCCTCTCCCCGGACCCCGCATTCACTATATCCGGTCTCCCCGGACCCCGCATTCACTATATCCCCTCTCCCCGGACCCTATATGTACACATATAGTGATATTTCCTGTGTCCAGACTTTAGTGACATCCTGTAGAAGAGGTTATTGGGTGGCATCACAAATTCTTCAATAGGGAGAAATAAACTTCCACCATAATGTGTGTGCTTCACTCTCAGTCACCAACCAGATTCCACTATTCTCTGCTGGTTTTATTAATATTATTTTTATTTAAATTTAATATGATACAATAATATAGCTCTGACATATACCGCAGCGCTGTACAGAGATCACTGAGCCAGTCACATGTCCAGAGGAGCTTACATGCTAATGTCCCCTCCCCCACAGTCACATCAGTCTCTGTACCAGAGGAGCTTACACTCTAATGTCCCCTCCCCCACAGTCACATCAGTCTCTGTACCAGAGGAGCTTACACTCTAATGTCCCCTCCTCCACAGTCACATCAGTCTCCGTACCAGAGGAGCTTACACTCTAATGTCCCCTCCCCCACAGTCACATCAGTCTCTGTACCAGAGGAGCTTACACTCTAATGTCCCCTCCTCCACAGTCACATCAGTCTCTGTATCAGAGGAGCTTACACTCTAATGTCCCCTACCCCACAGTCACATCAGTCTCTGTACCAGAGAAGCTTACACTCTAATGTCCCCTCCCCCACAGTCACATCAGTCTCTGTACCAGAGGAGCTTACACTCTAATGTCCCCTCCTCCACAGTCACATCAGTCTCTGTATCAGAGGAGCTTACACTCTAATGTCCCCTACCCCACAGTCACATCGATCTCTGTATCAGAGGAGCTTACACACTAATGTCCCCTCCCCCACAGTCACATCTGTCTCTGCACCAGAGGAGCTTACACTCTAATGTCCCCTCCCCCACAGTCACATCTGTCTCTGTACCAGAAGAGCTTACACTCTAATGTCCCCTCCCCCACAGTCACACACTGTTCAATGTAAATCTGTCAGTGTGTGGGAGGATCCCTGTTTCTATTGTCTGTTACAGAATAATCCCCAGGTTTGTCCGCACGGTCTGTACGCAGAGCAGCTCTCCGGCTCGGCCTTCACCTGTCCCAGGAGCTCCAATAAGAGAAGGTACCCTCTGATGTTCTGTGTTCATTCTGTGATTTGTGCCCAGGATCCGATCTATGACAACCTGAGATGCCAGCTGTATCGTCTAATCCCCCCCGGGGCCCAGTATGTGGCAGGAGGGTCACATGTGGCCCTTTGATACTTCTCGTGTGGCCCTTTGTAGACCCCAGTTATGGCAGTGGGAGCATTGATTTGTAAAGAAGCAGTAATAACAGAGATTTCTAACCATCTCCCATCACAGATTAATGCTGAATTCTTTTTTTAATCACACCAATATTTGATGACAATTAACAATGTATCGACTCATTCATTTTTTTCATCTTTGCATATATATTCTTCAGCTGTGCTGGAAAGTATTCTTCAACGAAACACTTCAGTGGGCCATTCTGGGTTTTTTTCCTAAATGTAGAACTCCCAACCAGGGGCAGACTGACAACTCATGGGGCCCCCGGGCAATAGGGGATCATGGGGCCCCTGTGTCCTTGCCCAAACTCAAAAAGCCTATGAAAAAGGTACCAGGGGCATCTCATGGGGCCCCCTACTGACCCCGAGTTTCCAACTGGTCAGTCCGCCCCTGCTCCCAACATGAGTTTTCTTTCCATCTCTGGATAGTGAGAGGAAGGATTGGATCCCCTTCCTGACACCAGATGCAAAGGGTGCCGGAGTTCCGGTTCAACGTAATTGGAGTCGTTTGCTATTGGTTACCACCCTTGGCACAAAACCACTTCTTCTTGCATTGCTTCCTTCAAGGGACAGTCCACCTAAAAATGATGTCAGTCAGTTGTAGGAGGACTGTTCTGGGCTGGGCTTCTGTTGTATCTTGGCTGGTTGTTTTCTAGCTCAGACTTTGTATGTTCCAACTCTTCCTGTTATATCCTTCATAACGTAAAGAGACTTGGGAACTCAGCACAGGGATGGTGGGAACCCCTCATAATGGGCACAGCGGGTGTACAGACCCGGGAACTCAGCACAGGGATGGTGGGAACCCCTCATAATGGGCACAGCGGGTGTACAGACCCGGGAACTCAGCACAGGGATGGTTGGAACCCCTCATAATGGGCACAGCGGGTGTACAGACCTGGGAACTCAGCACAGGGATGGTGGGAACCCCTCATAATGGTCACAGTAGGTGTGCAGACCTGGGAACTCAACACAAGGATGGTGGGAATCCCTCATAATGGGCACAGCGGGTGTACAGACCTGGGAACTCAGAACCGAGATGGTGGGAACCCCTCATAATGGGCATAGCGGGTGCACAGACCTGGGAACTCAGAACAGAGATGGTGGGAACCCCTCATAATGGTCACAGTAGGTGTGCAGACCTGAGAACTCAGCATAGGGATGGTGGGAACCTCTCATAATGGGCACAGTGGGTGTACAGACCTGGGAACTCAGAACAGAGATGGTGGGAACCCCTCATAATGGGCACAGTAGGTGTGCAGATCTGGGAACTCAGCACAGGGATGGTGGGACCCCTCATATTGGGCACAGCAGGTGTTCAGACCTGGAAACTCAGCACAGGGATGGTGGGAACCCATCATAATCGACACAGTAGGTATGTAGACCAGGAAATTGGTGCAGGGATGGTGGGAGTTTCTCATAATGGACACAGCAGGTGTACAGACCTGGGAACTCCGCACGGGGATGGTGGGAACCCCTCATAATGGGCACAGTAGGTGTGCAGACCTGGGAACTCCGTATAGGGATGGTGGGAACCCCTCATAATGGGCACAGCGGGTGTACAGACCTGGGAACTCAGCACAGGGATGGTGGGAACCCCTCATATTGGGCACAGCAGGTGTGCAGGGAACCTGGGAACTCTCTGGTTCACTGATCCAATGGAGATCTAGTACTATGTACCTCCAGTAGGACACTAGAATATCCTGAAGACCTTTCTTCTCTGACTTGATAATGATGTCTTGTCCTTCACTGTTGGCAGCTGGCTGTATCGTATTTTACCTTCTGTCCGCCACAAACCATTTCAGCCGTACAAGCAGAGTAACCTGACTCATAACTGGGATGAAGTGGAACCGGATCCCAATCAGGTACTGTGGGAAAAAGATCGATATTTTACATTGGGTGATGGATCGGTCATTATAAATGGGTGAAGTAAAAAAACGCCAACAAACCTATCAGTGTGTGAAACGGACATTCCCTATTGACCATGGCCATATCTGTTCACTAGCCACACAGGCTATTCGCTATGGCAACATGGCCAATGGGTGGGAGGGGGTCAAGGGCGCTTAGATGCCAACATAGGGCGCTGATAGTCAGTATCACAATCTGGTGTCTAATTAAATATTCAAGACTGCCTGCCAGTGCTATCCACCCATGCACATCCTTTTTTTTATCTTTACACCAGAGATACATATGGCCAAAATTATGTGGACCCTTCGCCAAACAACTCCAGGTGTCTCCTGCGAAGGGTACTGCAGCACACAAAGACATTTTAGGCAATTGTTCGCTATCAACCTTTTGATGGTGAAGGACCTTTTTTGTTTCAGAATGACTGTGCCCCTGTGTACAAAATTGACTCCATAAAGACATGGTTTGACCTGTTTGGTATGGAGGAACTTGAGTGTCCTGTACAAAGCCCTGACCTCAACCCTACTGAATACTTTTGTGATAAATGGGAATGCTGAGTCAGGTCTTCTCATCATCAGGACCTGACCCTACAATGGGTACAAATTCCTGCAGACACACTACAAAATCTTGTGGGAAGCCTTCCAGATGAATGAAGGCTGTTATAGCCACAACGGAGGGGGCAACCTCATATTAATGCCCATGGTTTTGGAATGGGATGTCCTACAAGGTCACTTGGGTGTGATAGTCAAGTGGGATGTCCTACAAGTTCATAAATGTGTGATAATCAAGAAGGATGTTCTACAAGCTCATATAGGAGTGATGATCAGGTGGGATGTCCTACATGTTCAAATAAGTATGATGTTCAGGTGGGATGTCCAACAAGTCCATATAGGTATGATGGTCAGGTGGGATGTTCTACAAGCTCATATAGGTGTATTATGTCCTAAAAGCTCCTATAGGTGTTATGGTCAAGTGGGATGACCTACAAGCTCCTATAGGTGTTATGGTCAAGTGGGATGACCTACAAACTCATATAGGCATGATGTTCTGGTGGGATGACCTACAACCTCATATGGGTATGATGCTCAGGTGGGACGACCTACAAGCTCATATAGGTATGGTGTTCTGGTGGGACGACCTACAAGCTCATATAGGTATGATGTTCTGGTGGGACGACCTACAAGCTCATATAGGTATGATGTTCTGGTGGGATGACCTACAAGCTCATATAGGTATGATGTTCAGGTGGGATGACCTACAAGCTCATATAGGTATGATGTTCAGGTGGGATGACCTACAAGCTCATATAGGTATGGTGTTCTGGTGGGATGAACTACGAGCTCATATAGGTATGATGTTCAGGTGGGATGATCTACGAGCTCATATAGGTATGATGTTCAGGTGGGACGACCTACAAGCTCATATAGGTATGATGTTCAGGTGGGACGACCTACAAGCTCATATAGGTATGATGTTCAGGTGGGACGACCTACGAGCTCATATAGGTATGATGTTTAGGTGGGATGACCTACGAGCTCATATAGGTATGATGTTCTGGTGGGATGACCTACGAGCTCATATAGGTATGATGTTCTGGTGGGATGACCTACGAGCTCATATAGGTATGATGTTCAGGTGGGATGACCTACAAGCTCATATAGGTATGGTGTTCTGGTGGGATGACCTACGAGCTCATATAGGTATGATGTTCAGGTGGGATGATCTACGAGCTCATATAGGTATGATGTTCAGGTGGGACGACCTACAAGCTCATATAGGTATGATGTTCAGGTGGGATGACCTACAAGCTCATATAGGTATGATGTTCAGGTGGGACGACCTACAAGCTCATATAGGTATGATGTTTAGGTGGGATGACCTACAAGCTCATATAGGTATGATGGTGAGGTGAAATGACCTACAAGCTCATATAGGTATGATGGTCAGGTGGAATGACCTACAAGCTCATATAGGTATGATGTTCTGGTGGGATGACCTACGAGCTCATATAGGTATGATGTTCAGGTAGGATGACCTACGAGCTCATATAGGTATGATGTTCAGGTAGGATGACCTACGAGCTCATATAGGTATGATGTTCTGGTGGGATGACCTACGAGCTCATATAGGTATGATGTTCAGGTAGGATGACCTACGAGCTCATATAGGTATGATGTTCAGGTAGGATGACCTACGAGCTCATATAGGTATGATGTTCAGGTAGGATGACCTACGAGCTCATATAGGTATGATGTTCTGGTAGGATGACCTACAAGCTCATATAGGTATGGTGTTCTGGTGGGATGACCTACAAGCTCATATAGGTATGATGGTCAGGTGTACCCAAACATTAGGCTATATAGTATATATAATTATACATTCTAAATTCCCCTATTAACTAGTTTGTGTTCCTCTGCAGTTGAGGTGGAAATCATTCATAATAGAGGAGAAGAAGCAGGACTTTGTGGATGTAAGTATTTTTTTTTGTAACAAAAGAATCAAACCCCCACCCAGCTCATGAACTGTGTTTGCTGATAATATTTATGTTGACAATCTGTTTACTTTCAAATCTGACAAAATGGCATTTAACTCCTATGTAAATTTAGTTGATAAGTAAGAAGTAATGACCTGTGCCGTCTATGCCTTGGCAGGGTTTGCGCACAATCTGTGGAGCCGGTGATGTAAAGTCACGCAATGGAATTGCCATCCATATTTACACGTGCAACACCTCCATGATTGACAGGTATGAGGGTAATATGGACTTTCTGTACTTTTTCCCTGAACTCACACTCTACCCTCTAATATAGCACCATGTGCAACGTGTATCTTCATACTGTCCCTGCTCTCTATCCTGCCCCTGTCCCTGCTCTCTATCCTGCCCCTGTCCCTGCTCTCTATTCTGCCCCGTCCCTGCTCTCTATCCTGCCCCTGTCCCTGCTCTCTATCCTGCCCTGCTCTTTATTCTTCCTCTGCTCTCTTTCTTGTTCCTGTGTCTGCTTTCTATTTTGTACATGTCCCTGCTCTCTATCATTTTCCTGTGTCTGTGCTCTCTCCTATCCCACTCCCTGCCCTCTTTTATGTCATTGTCCCTGCCCTCTATCCTGTCCCTGCCCCAGTTGTCTATCCTCTCCCTGCCCTCTGTCCTGTCCCTGCTCTCTGTCCAGTCCCTGTCCTCTATCCTGTCCCTGTCCTTTATCCTGTTGCTGCTTTCTATTCTGTCCATCTGTCTGCCCTATATCCTGTCCCTCCCCCTGCCCTCTATCCTATCCCGTCCCTGCCCTCTGTCCCGTCCCTCCTCCTCCTCTCTATCCTGTCCCTGCTCTCTATCCTGTCCCTCCTCCTCCTCTCTATCCTGTCCCTGCCCTCCATCCTGCCCCTGCTCTCTATCCTGCCCCTGCTCTCCATCCTGCTCCTGCCCTTTATCCTGTCCCTCTCCCTGTTCCTGCCCCTGCCCTCTATCCTGTCCCTGCCCTTTATCCTGCCCCTGCCCTCTATCCTGTCCCTGCCCTCTATCCTGTCCCTGCCCCCGCCTTCTATCCCACCTCTGTCCAGTCCCTGCCCTCTGTCCAGTCCCTGCTCTCTATCCTGTCCCTGCCCTCTGTCCAGTCCCTGCCCTCTGTCCAGTCCCTGCCCTCTGTCCAGTCCCTGCCCTCTGTCCCTGTCCCTGCCCTCTATCCTGTCCCAGTCCCTGCCCTCTATCTGCTCTCTATGCTGTCCCTGTCCCTGCTCTCTCTCTCTGTTCTTCACTCTACACTCTGTCCCTGTCCCTGCTCTCTCTCTCTGTCCTTCACTCTACACTCTGTCCCTGTCCCTGCTCTCTCTGTCCTTCGCTCTACACTCTGTCCCTGTCCCTGCTCTCTCTGTCCTTCGCTCTACACTCTGTCCCTGTCCCTGCTCTCTCTGTCCTTTGCTCTACACTCTGTCCCTGTCCTTCGCTCTACACTCTGTCCCTGTCCCTGCTCTCTCTGTCCTTTGCTCTACACTCTGTCCCTGTCTCAGCTCTCTCTGTCCTTCGCTCTACACTCTGTCCCTGTCCCAGCTCTCTCTGTCCTTCGTTCTACACTCTGTCCCTGTCCCAGCTCTCTCTCTCTGTCCTTCGCTCTACACTCTGTCCCTGTCCCAGCTCTCTCTCTGTCCTTCGCTCTACACTCTGTCCCTGTCCCTGCTCTCTCTGTCCTTCCCTCTACACTCTGTCCCTGTCCCTGCTCTCTCTGTCCTTCGCTCTACACTCTGTCCCTGTCCCTGCTCTCTCTGTCCTTCGTTCTACACTCTGTCCCTGTCCCAGCTCTCTCTCTCTGTCCTTCGCTCTACACTCTGTCCCTGTCCCAGCTCTCTCTCTGTCCTTCGCTCTACACTCTGTCCCTGTCCCTGCTCTCTCTGTCCTTCCCTCTACACTCTGTCCCTGTCCCTGCTCTCTCTGTCCTTCGCTCTACACTCTGTCCCTGTCCCTGCTCTCTCTGTCCTTCGCTCTACACTCTGTCCCTGTCCCAGCTCTCTCTGTCCTTCGCTCTACACTCTGTCCCTGTCCCTGCTCTCTCTGTCCTTCGCTCTACACTCTGTAGAGGGAAGGACAGAGAGAGCAGGGACAGGGACACTCTGTCCCTGTCCCAGCTCTCTCTGTCCTTCGCTCTACACTCTGTCCCTGTCCCAGCTCTCTCTGTCCTTCGCTCTACACTCTGTCCCTGTCCCAGCTCTCTCTGTCCTTCGCTCTACACTCTGTCCCTGTCCCAGCTCTCTCTGTCCTTCGCTCTACACTCTGTCCCTGTCCCAGCTCTCTCTGTCCTTCGCTCTACACTCTGTCCCTGTCCCAGCTCTCTCTGTCCTTCGCTCTACACTCTGTCCCTGTCCCAGCTCTCTCTGTCCTTCGTTCTACACTCTGTCCCTGTCCCAGCTCTCTCTGTCCTTCGCTCTACACTCTGTCCCTGCTTTCTCTCTCTGTTCTCCGCTCTACACTCTGTCCCTGTCCCTGTCCCAGCTCTCTCTGTCCTTCGCTCTACACTCTGTCCCTGTCCCAGCTCTCTCTGTCCTTCGCTCTACACTCTGTCCCTGTCCCAGCTCTCTCTGTCCTTCGCTCTACACTCTGTCCCTGTCCCAGCTCTCTCTGTCCTTCGCTCTTCACTCTGTCCCTGTCCCAGCTCTCTCTGTCCTTCGCTCTACACTCTGTCCCTGTCCCAGCTCTCTCTGTCCTTCGCTCTACACTCTGTCCCTGTCCCAGCTCTCTCTGTCCTTCGCTCTACACTCTGTCCCTGTCCCAGCTCTCTCTGTCCTTCGCTCTACACTCTGTCCCTGTCCCAGCTCTCTCTGTCCTTCGCTCTACACTCTGTCCCTGTCCCAGCTCTCTCTGTCCTTCGCTCTACACTCTGTCCCTGTCCCAGCTCTCTCTGTCCTTCGCTCTACACTCTGTCCCTGTCCCTGCTCTCTCTGTCCTTCGCTCTACACTCTGTCCCTGCTCTCTCTGTCCTTCGCTCTACACTCTGTCCCTGTCCCTGCTCTCTCTGTCCTTCGCTCTACACTCTGTCCCTGCTCTCTCTGTCCTTCGCTCTACACTCTGTCCCTGTCCCTGCTCTCTCTGTCCTTCGCTCTACACTCTGTCCCTGTCCCTGCTCTCTCTGTCCTTCGCTCTACACTCTGTCCCTGTCCCTGCTCTCTCTGTCCTTCGCTCTACACTCTGTCCCTGTCCCTGCTCTCTCTGTCCTTCGCTCTACACTCTGTCCCTGCTCTCTCTGTCCTTCGCTCTACACTCTGTCCCTGTCCCAGCTCTCTCTGTCCTTCGCTCTACACTCTGTCCCTGTCCCTGCTCTCTCTGTCCTTCGCTCTACACTCTGTCCCTGTCCCTGCTCTCTCTGTCCTTCGCTCTACACTCTGTCCCTGTCCCTGCTCTCTCTGTCCTTCGCTCTACACTCTGTCCCTGTCCCAGCTCTCTCTGTCCTTCGCTCTACACTCTGTCCCTGTCCCTGCTCTCTCTGTCCTTCACTCTACACTCTGTCCCTGTCCCTGCTCTCTCTGTCCTTCGCTCTACACTCTGTCCCTGTCCCTGCTCTCTCTGTCCTTCGCTCTACACTCTGTCCCTGCTCTCTCTGTCCTTCGCTCTACACTCTGTCCCTGTCCCAGCTCTCTCTGTCCTTCGCTCTACACTCTGTCCCTGTCCCTGCTCTCTCTGTCCTTCGCTCTACACTCTGTCCCTGTCCCAGCTCTCTCTGTCCTTCGCTCTACACTCTGTCCCTGTCCCTGCTCTCTCTGTCCTTCGCTCTACACTCTGTCCCTGTCCCTGCTCTCTCTGTCCTTCGCTCTACACTCTGTCCCTGCTCTCTCTGTCCTTCGCTCTACACTCTGTCCCTGTCCCTGCTCTCTCTGTCCTTCGCTCTACACTCTGTCCCTGTCCCTGCTCTCTCTGTCCTTCGCTCTACACTCTGTCCCTGTCCCAGCTCTCTCTGTCCTTCGCTCTACACTCTGTCCCTGTCCCAGCTCTCTCTGTCCTTCGCTCTACACTCTGTCCCTGTCCCTGCTCTCTCTGTCCTTCGCTCTACACTCTGTCCCTGTCCCAGCTCTCTCTGTCCTTCGCTCTACACTCTGTCCCTGTCCCAGCTCTCTCTGTCCTTCGCTCTACACTCTGTCCCTGTCCCTGCTCTCTCTGTCCTTCGCTCTACACTCGGTCCCTGTTCCAGCTCTTTCTGTCCTTCGCTCTGCACTCTGTCCCTGTCCCAGCTCTCTCTGTCCTTCGCTTTACACTCGGTCCCTGTCCCAGCTCTCTCTGTCCTTCGCTCTACACTCTGTCCCTGTCCCAGCTCTCTCTGTCCTTCGCTCTACACTCGGTCCCTGTCCCAGCTCTCTCTGTCCTTCGCTTTACACTCGGTCCCTGTCCCAGCTCTCTCTGTCCTTCGCTTTACACTCGGTCCCTGTCCCAGCTCTCTCTGTCCTTCGCTTTACACTCGGTCCCTGTCCCAGCACTGTGTTGTGAAATACATTTTATTTTCTTCCTTCTCTGTGACTCTAATGGTCAAACAGTATTGGACATCCAGCTGAGGCCATTCAACCTCTGAGGGTTCACTGAGCCCTCTAGTCCCTACCCTGTCACTGACATTCCCACTCCTTACCCATCATACAGTCACAGGATATCTAGAACAATCTGCGTTCTCTGAAGTCTTCTGATATATTTCCTCTTCCCATTTCTAGGTGTTTAAATAACTCGGACGGCGACTTTCTCATCGGTGAGCGGCACTTTAGCTACAAAGAATCTGAAAAATAATTTCAAACGTTAACGTCTAACAAAGTTAGAACAGTGAAAGAGGGTTCAGGAATCAGGAATATGTGATTTTACTCTTTAAAATCATCAAAAAGCAATGTGAGACAATTGGAAACTATGTGAGTATAACCTGCGCAGAGAACCAATCAGACTGGCTGCTGCTGCTGGCAAAATCACAAATGTGTACCGGAGAACAAATGTGTGAGTGCAAACAGAAAAAGTGCTGCGCTGCCTCTACCAAAGAATAAATAAATAAATGAACTCCCTGCTACATAAAGGAACCCTACAAATGTGCATTTACTACAATGCCCCAATGTGGGCCGACAATTATATCCCTCCTCCCCCCCCCGTGACTACATCATAAATAAACCAATATGTAAGTTCAACGTGCGTAAACGACAAAAGTGCTAAAAATAGCACATATACAATGCCATCAACCTGTGTATACAGTGAAATTGTATAAAACAATATATATATATATATATACACACACACATATATATATACACACATATATTATTATACAGGATTTATATAGCGCCAACAGTTCGCTCAGCGCTGTACATTACAATGGGATACAATACATGAGACAGTACAGTAACAATACAATACACGAGGGGTTTGAGGGCCCTGCTCCTTGGAGCTTACAATCTAGGAGGGAGGGGATGGTGGCACAGGAGGAGATAGCTGTGGGGGATGGAGTGGTAGGAGGAGTGGAGGAGATCGGCAGTTAGCAGAGGGCGGGGTAGGCTTCCCTGAAGAGATGGGTTTTCAGGGTGCGCCTAAAGGAGAGGAGAGTAGGTGATAATCTGGTGGATTGGGGTAAGGAGTTTCAGAGGGTGGGTGATGCCCTGGAGAAGTCCTGGAGGCGGGCATGGGAGGAGGAGACCAGGGAACTAGAGAGAAGGAGGTCTTGTGAGGAGCGGAGTGTGCGTGTTGGGCGGTACTTGGATATTAGGTCGGTGATGTAGTTCGGGGCAGTATGGTGGACGGCTTTGTACATCAGTGTTAGGATTTTGAATTTGATCCGTTGGGCAATCGGAAGCCAGTGGAGGGATTGGCAGAGGGGGGTGGAGGACACTGAGTGGAGGCCAGTGGAGGGATTGGCAGAGGGGGGTGGAGGACACTGAGTGGAGGCCAGTGGAGGGATTGGCAGAGGGGGGGAGGACACTGAGTGGAGGCCAGTGGAGGGATTGGCAGAGGCGGGGAGGACACTGAGTGGAGGCCAGTGGAGGGATTGGCAGAGGGGGGTGGAGGACACTGAGTGGAGGTCAGTGGAGGGATTGGCAGAGGGGGGGAGGACACTGAGTGGAGGCCAGTGGAGGGATTGGCAGAGGGGGGTGGAGGACACTGAGTGGAGGCCAGTGGAGGGATTGGCAGAGGGGGGTGGCAGAAACGGAGCGGTTGGAAAGGTGGATGAGTCTGGCAGCCGTATTCAGGATGGACTGAAGCGGGGATAGCCTGTTGTGAGGCAGGCCAGTGAGGAGGGAGTTGCAGTAGTCCAGTCGTGATATGATGAGGGAGTGGATGAGCTGTTTAGTGGTTTCTGGGGTTAGGAACGTGCGGATTTTGGCCATGTTGTGGAGGTGGAGTCTGCACGAGTTTGTTAGCGATTGAACTTGGGGCTGGAAGGACAGATTGGAGCCTAGAATGACACCAAGTACTCTGGCCTGCGGGGTGGGCCTGATGGTGGCATTGTGTATATATATATATATATATATATATATATATATATACACATACACATACACACACGCTATATATATATATACATGCTGCAAACAGTGACCACATAAACACCCAGCATGCATGAGTAGAGAACACCACCATGATCCTATGATCCTTGGGTGACAGATTTAAATGGTCTGATCATGGTAGTGTTCTCTACTCAGGCATGCTGGGTGTTTATGTGGTCACTGTTGGCAGCGTGGAGAAACCCTCAAAGACCAGGTGAAAATAAAGAAATAATAAAGAAAACGAAGGATTGCTGGTGGAGGAGAACTGTGGAGGTTTTGGAGGAGTTTTGTCGCAGACGATTGGTCTAGAGGTGTTTCCACTATGGAGTCTGTCATCAGCGTATAGAGGTACCTAGACCACACGGACAGCCAACCTTCCTGCAGGAGAGCGCTGCAACATCTCATGCTATAATTGGCCAACCATTCCAGGTGGTCAGTTATCTGTGGTGAGGGGGGGCTCTGGAGGGGGAGCACCGATTGGAGCACAACGCACAGAGAATTGCTATGGATAAGAAGATTTACTACTGTATCACTTAGTATTCACATTGGATGTGGATGGGGGTTTCTTTGTGATGCGATGAAGCCTGCTGACAGCTGAAACATTTAAAGAATGTTTTTAGTTTTAGTAGCTGTCGTGGTCGAACTTTCATTAGGTTCAAATGTTCGACCGCAAACCGAACAGCCCATCACTATTTGGAAGTATATACGATTGGATTTTCAGACTGGACCAATGCTGGCAGAACCTTGTTCTGAGGACTCAGAATATTTGTATGGGAAAAATATATTTACGACCATCTTAGTGTCTTTAGAAGAAGACACCATATTACAATTTACAGCAGCAAAGTCTCACTTTATGGCAGCCACTATAGATACCTAGAATGTGACTATTGTCACTGGAGCTAAAAGTGAGGAAAAATCCAAAATGTTGAGTTGTCAAAAGAACAAGACGCTTATTCCAGTGACAACTGGCCAAGAGGGGATGAGACTGGGTTTGGTCCAAACCAGAAAGCCAGCTGTTGGTGCCAGGCACTTACACAAAGGGGCGGGAATGATCATGACATCATTGCCCTAATATGGCCACTCGGCCATTATTAGGTCGGTCATTGATCAGATATGGCCACTCAGCCATTATTAGGTCGGTCATTGATCAGATATGGCCACTCAGCCATTATTAGGTCGGTCATTGATCAGATATGGCCACTCGGCCACCATTAGGTCGATCATTGATCAGATATGGCCACTCGGCCACCATTAGGTCGGTCATTGATCAGATATGGCCACTCAGCCACTATTAGGTCGATCATTGATCAGATATGGCCACTCAGCCACTATTAGGTCGGTCATTGATCAGATATGGCCACTCAGCCATTATTAGGTCGGTCATTGATCAGATATGGCCACTCAGCCATTATTAGGTCGGTCATTGATCAGATATGGCCACTCAGCCATTATTAGGTCAGTTATTGATCAGATATGGCCACTCAGCCACTATTAGGTCGATCATTGATCACATATGGCCACTCAGCCATTATTAGGTCAGTTATTGATCAGATATGGCCACTCAGCCACTATTAGGTCGATCATTGATCAGATATGGCCACTCAGCCACTATTAGGTCGATCATTGATCAGATATGGCCACTCAGCCACTATTAGGTCGATCATTGATCAGATATGGCCACTCAGCCATTATTAGGTCGGTCATTGATCAGATATGGCCACTCAGCCACTATTAGGTCGGTCATGGATCAGATATGGCCACTCAGCCATTATTAGGTCGGTTATTGATCAGATATGGCCACTCAGCCATTATTAGGTCGGTTATTGATCAGATATGGCCACTCAGCCACTATTAGGTCGGTCATTGATCAGATATGGCCACTCAGCCATTATTAGGTCAGTCATTGATCAGATATGGCCATATTAGGGAAATGATGTAACGAGCATCGTGGCTTTTTTTGCGTGGAATCCCCCGCCATCTGCTCATTGGCCAAGGAATGACAACTGCCTTCTGGGTTTGGATGAAACTTCCCATCATTTCTTGCTGTGTCCCTAAGTCAGGACGTGAAGCAAAATCTCCCCAATGGGACAAAGGCAGGGAAAAAAATGAGTGAGGCTACAACACATCCAAAAATCAAAAACATTTTTTTTTTTGGCTCTAGATATAATTTAAGAGGGATAAAAAAGAATTAAAGTTATCAGTATGTACTTTTCTTATCTCTGCAGTCACTTCCCGTTTGCATCTGGTCCAGAGGCGGACTGACCATTTGGAAACTCGGGCACTGCCTGAGGGCCCGGGGTCAGTAGGGGGCCCCATGAGATGCCCCTGGTACCTTTTTCCTAGATTTTTTTGAGTTTGGGCAAGGACACAGAGGCCACATGATCCCCTATTGCCCGGGGGCCACATGAGTTGTCAGTCCGCCCCTGATCTGGTCATATTTCTTACAGCAGGTCCAAAGTGATATTGTACTCCAAAAAGGCAAATGGATAGAACTGAGGGTGGGAGCTAAGTGGGCGCTGCGTGCTATCATATGTGTCATGTTTCATATGTATGTAAAGGCAGATATGGTGAAGCAAGCTCTGTGCTTTGTATAGATTTAATTTGAATCTCATTTCCTGATTTGGGGCATAGTTCAGTTGTTGGTATAAGAAAAGTTCCTTTGTCAAATACACTATATTGTCAAAAGTATTGGGCCAGCCCTCCAAATTATTGGATTAAGTGGTTCCAATCCCCTCCATGGACACAGGTGTATACAATCAAGCCCCTAGGCATGCAGACTGCTTCTACAAACATTGGTGAAAGAATGGGTCGCTCTCAGGAGCTTAGTGACTCCAAGCGTGGTCCCGTGATAGGTGGCCACCTGGGCAATAAGTCCATCCGTGACATTTCCTGGCTACTAAATATTCCACGCTCAACTGTTAGTGGGATTATAACAAAGTGGAAGCAACTGGGAACAACAGCAACTCAGCCACCAAGTGGTAGGCCACGTCACATGACAGAGCGGGGTCAGCGCATGCTGAAGCGCACAGTGCACAGAAGTCGCCAACTGTCTGCAGAGTCAATAGCTAAAGACCTCCAAACTTGGTGTGGCCTTCAGATGAGCCCAACAACAGTGCATAGAGAGCTTCATGGAATGGGTTTCCATGGCCGAGCAGCTGCATCCAAGCCTTCCATCACCAAGTGCAATGCAAAGCGTCGGATGCCGTGGTGTAAAGCACGCTGCCACTGGACTCTAGAGCAGTGGAGGCGTGTTCTCTGGAGGGACCAATCACGCTTCTCTGTCTGGCAATCCGATGGACATGTCTGGGTTTGGCGGTTGCCAGGAGAACGGTACTTGCCTGACTGCATTGTGCCAAGTGTAAAGTTTGGGGGAGGGGGGATTATGGTGTGGGGTTGTTTTTCAGGGGTTGGGCTTGGCCCCCCAGTTCCAGTGAAGGGAACTCTTAAGGCAACATTTTGGACAATTTCATGCTTCCAACTTTGTGGGAAGAGTTTAGGGATGGCCCCTTCCTGTTCCAACATGACTGCGCACCAGTGCACAAAGCAAGGTCCATAAAGACATGGAGGAGCCAGTTTGGGGTGGAGGAACTTGACTGTCCTGCACAGAGTCCTGACCTCAACCCCATAGAACACCTTTGGGATGAATTAGAGCAGAGACTGTGAGCCAGGCCTCCTCCCCCGACATCAGTGCCTGACCTGACAAATGTGCTTCTAGAAGAATGGTCCAACCTTCCCATAGACACCCTCCTAAACCTTGTGGACGGCCTTCCCAGGAGAGTTGAAGCTGTTATAGCTGCAAAGGGCGGGGCCAACTCAATATTGAACCCTACGGACTAAGACTGGGGGGCCATTAAAGGTCATGTGCGTGGAAAGGGCGGGGCCAACTCAATATTGAACCCTACAGACTAAGACTGGGGGACCATTAAAGGTCATGTGTGTGGAAAGGCAGGAGGCCCAATACTGAACCCTACGGACTAAGACTGGGGGGCCATTAAAGGTCATGTGCGTGGAAAGGCCGGCTGACCAATACGTTTGACAATATAGTGTACGTCGAAATGGAATAATATTGGCTTATTACAAGTCCCAGGATTTATTTTGTAGTTTATGTTCTCATTACATTCTGTACTATAGAATCATTTTGGCAGCTGCTGTAATAAATGGAAAAAAGGACTATATTTCTTATTCCAAACAGAAAGTGTTCCCAGCTGGTACACTGGCGCCCTCTATCGTCTGATTGTAATAACTGTCTGCAAAGAATGGAAAATGTTGGAAATCTTTACACACAGAACTTAGTTTCTATAAAGAGAACCTGTTATTTTAAAAAATGGCAAGGCCTTTCCCCTCCCATTATATGGTTTTAAAAAGAACCCCATATATTTTAATAGCAGTCTGTCCAGTAACATTGTGGGAGCGTTCTCTTTTTCCGTGGTGGTGGCTGGGGGCTCCATTCCTCTAGGACCATGTGGCACTTATATATTGACATATGGAGGCTGCTCAGTCCTGGAGCATCGCAAGTCCAGCCTACCTGATATCAGATCCATACAGGAATTTTAACAAGGCAGTAGTATGTATCATTCAAGCGAGGATAAAGTATTTGTGGAGACCGTACAAATGTAAAAGGGCCCTCTGGGACTTAGGGGCCCATTTATACTGGATGTGGTTCGGATAAACGTGCAGTGATCCCATTCATTGTCATGAGACCTGAATACAACTCACTTCATCTATGGATTGTGGATGGGGGGGGGGGGGGCAAATATCAGCCTTGCACAAGCGATAATACAATTGCCCGCAGTTATGTCATTTTGGGGGGGTTTTATTGCTACAAACAGGTTCTTGTGAATAAAAAAAAAGATTAACAAAAAAAAAAAAATTGAAAAAAAAAGATTAACAAAAAAAAAAAAAATTGAAAAAAAAGATTAACAAAAAAAAAAAAAGATTTAAAAAATTGAAAAAAAAGATTAACAAAAAAATGTTTTTAATTAAAGCATCCTTAAATTTCCTGTGTTTTTTTTTCTCCCCGACAGTTCCTCAGCAGGGAAAGCTCCTCATCCTGACGGAATTTGGGAAGATTTTGGTGGAGCCCAAGGAGATCTGTGTAATTCAGGTATGATAACACTCATTGATAACACTGCGGCAGTGCATGGAGTCTCCTGTCCCATCCCCCATACCTGAAATTCACCTGTTTTCCCCATTCTGCCCCCCCCCCCCAGCAAGGCATGCGCTTCAGCGTGGAGGTCTTTGGGGACTCCAGAGGATATGTCCTTGAGGTGTTTGGCGTCCATTTCGAGCTCCCTGATCTGGGGCCAATTGGTAAGAAAATCTAAATACTGTTAAAAGGAAGGTAAGGGGGGGGGTATTGGTGCTTTTTTTTTTTTTTTTGTAAAACCCGCTTCCACGCCGCCCTATAGCAGAAATAGTGCTACAGGGTGGCACGGATGCGCAAAATCCCATGAGATATATATATATATATATATATATATATATATATATATATATATATACACACACACACACACATACATATATATATATATATATATACACACACATATATATGGGCCCCGGGCGGTGATTCCCCGCCAGCAACCGGCAATCTCCAAGTATTACCGACAGGGGAGAGACCTGTGTATAAAAAACACAGATCTCTTCCCTGTCAGCTCCTGCACACTGCTTTGTATGGCTCTGCATAGCACAGCCATACAAAGCAGTGTGCTTACAGTGTACATCACACACACAGCATACTGTGAAATAGCACACAGTTAACCCTTTGCTCACCCCAGATGTTAACCCCTTCCTGCCCAGTGCCATTAGTACAGTGTCAGTGCTTTTTATTAGCACTGATCACTGTATTGGTGGCACTGGGGATGTCAGTGACACCAAGTCAGTCCCCCCCCAGTGTCAGAATGCCCGCCGCAGTCCCGCTATAAGTCGCTGATCACCTACATTACTAGTAAAAAAAAAAAGAAAAAAATTTCAGTATATATACCGCCATTTGTGCACGCTATAACTTTCACGTAATCCAATTAATTTACACGTATTGGGATTTTTTGTTAACAAAGACACGGAGCAGAATACATTTTGGCCTAAATTTATGATGAAATTTGATTTTTTTAAATTTTTTTACTAGACATGTTTAATAGAAAAAAGTCTAAAGTATATATATTTTTTTTTTTTAAATTGTCCGTCTTTTTTTTGTTTATAGCACAAAAAAATGAAAAAACGCAGTCGACCAAATACCACCAAAAGAAAGCTCTATTTGTGGGGAAAAAGAGGACATACATTTCATTTGGGTGCAGCGTAGCATGACCGCACAATTGTCAGTTAAAGTAACGCAGCGTCGCATCGCAAAAAATGGCCTGGTCGGGGGGGGGGTAAATCCTCAGAAAGGGGGGGGGGGGGTAAATCTTCAGAAGAGCGAAGGGGGTTTTTAGCAAGCTTGCTCTTCTGTATTTTTGTTATTGGATTAAAAATAGAAATGTGCAGATTGGCCACCTAAGGGAGCCTCATTCAACCTCCCTGCTTAAAGTGGACCTGTCAGTAACATTACAAATCTGCATGAATACATTCCTGACCCATTGTTTTGAAACAAATCTTTTTGTCCTGAAAACTTCACCTTTATCATTAGAAAGCTGTCCTTGTGCTCCAGTCAGTGGCTTTGCCTAGGCTGGGATGATTTGATCAGTCTGCTGCAGGCATTAGGAAGCATTTCCTCACTCCCCCCAATGATCAGACAACATTGCATTTGCTACATTGTAACTTTGAAGAGGGGAACCCGGAGATCAGATTGCAACATTGTAACTTTGAAGAGAGGAACCCGGAGATCAGATTGTAACATTGTAACTTTGAAAAGGGGAACCTGGAGATCATATTGCAACACTGTAACTTTGTAGCAAGTCACAGAAGGCTGCAGCAGGGGCTGATCTGTGTCAGACATTTATGAACACAGCAAGGGCATGTGGATTTCCAGTACATGTTTGTGTGCCAGCATCCAAGTTTAGGCAGTAGATGGTCATTCTGTAGAGAAAAATAAATGGAGGCATTGATCACTGTGGCCACTGAATCCACATTGTCAGGCATTGTGATCACTGTACGTGATTCAATGTAACAATTCCAGATATGTAACATTTTATAGCAAGTATGCACTTATTATGAGAAATATGCCTGGTGCTAGGCCTCTTGGGATAGGATATCAGCTGCAAGATCTGTATTTCCCCATTGGGGTGGACCTGTCTCCATTCATAACATTCCCACTATCAGGGCGCCTAAAGGCATACTAGGAGTCAATTTCTTTATTGTGTGTTGTGCGGTAGACATGAAATCACGGGGTTCACACATATACCCATCATGTGTTACCATAGGGGCCAATGGACTGGCAAACCCCAGAGACTTCCTGACCCCAGTGGCCTGGTTTGAAGACCGGATTGTGAAAGGCGGCTACACAGTAATCAACAAGTACCAGGGCAGACTGTTCACCTCCCTGCAGGTATGTCCATCTTTCTGCCAGATACAATGGCAAGCTTGTTCTTCCATATTTTTGTAATAGAGATTTGTAGATTGGCCATTAGAGGACGCCTCAACCTCCCTGCTTAAAGTGGACCTGTCAG
This sequence comes from Staurois parvus, assembly GCF_062004578.1. Classification (NCBI taxonomy): domain Eukaryota; kingdom Metazoa; phylum Chordata; class Amphibia; order Anura; family Ranidae; genus Staurois; species Staurois parvus. Next base: position 62,605 of record NW_028320733.1, read on the forward strand.
TAAAGTGTACCTTGCCTTATCAGTAAAGTGAACCTTGCATCTCAGTGAAAAAAAAAAAACACATGGAGGGAAAAAAGTTAGATAATACCTACCTCTACCTGGCTTCCTCCTGCAGTGGCTAAGCAAGGGTAAAGTCAGATTCCTCCTGATCTCCCAGAATGTTGAATAGTCCAAATCTTGTGAGCTGACCCTGTATTGTGTTGCAGTGTCTTCTTGTGAGATTTAAGCTACTCTGCATTGGTGATGTCTTTGTCGCTTGTAAATTTGGGCCTCGCCTTGCTCTTCAGGATTATCCTGCTGTTGGCCAATTTTACACTGAGCATGTCGAATAGTACAAATCTTAAGAGATGACCCCGTATTGCGTTGCAGTGTCTTCTTGTGAGATTTGAGCTACTCTGCATTGATGATGTCTTTGTCGCTTGTAAGTTTGGGCCTCGCCTTGCTGTTCAGGATTATCCTGCTGTTGGACAATTTTACACTGAGCATGAGTGTTTTTTTTTCTTATTTTTACTGCATTGGTACATGTACTCCATGGAAGTGTCCAAGCCTCCCATGCCCTTTTTTAACAGTAGTTTGCCTATTAGCCCTAAAGGCGGCCAGAATTTAACAGCAAGATTTGTCCCCCATAGACTTCATCAGAATTCATCTGTAACCCTCTGTTCACATATTTGCGGCTGTGCGGACCACGTTTTGCACGGGCACGAGAGCTCATTCATTTGAATGGACTCCCATGCCCGTGACACACAGGGTAGAAGTCCCTGCACTTCTTTGGAAAACGCAGCCGAGGTTCCCAGTACGGCTGCGTTTTCCAGTGCGGGCGGCATGCCATTAGAACTAATGGCACCCACCCGCGGGTCCGCATTTCTCTGTGTGGGTGGCTTTTCGTGCGGCTCCGCAGCGGCACCACCGCACAGATGTGAACCTAGATTTCCCCATCACTACTACATTGATAACGCATGTGAAAATGCATGAACATACACATGAAATGGTGTGAATCTGACCTTAGGGAGATGTTAGATTATAAGTAAAGATTGTACGGCCAGCTTGCAGGTCAGAGAAGAACATTCAACTATTCAGATTTTTGTTTTTTATCCCTCTGAAGGACTTTTCTCCGTTTAACGTTGCCGCTTGGCACGGGAACTACGCACCCTACAAGTACAACCTGGATAACTTCATGGTCATAAACTGCGTGGCGTTCGATCATGCCGTGAGTCTGTGTAATTTCATTTTTTTTCAGATGTTCTTGGAATGTTTAGATGGTGCAGTAACAAAGTTGTGTACATCCTGATTGCAGGACCCGTCTATCTTCACCGTGCTTACAGCCAAGTCTCTGAGGCCCGGTGTGGCGATCGCAGATTTTGTCATCTTTCCTCCACGCTGGGGCGTGGCAAACCACACCTTCCGCCCGCCATATTATCACAGTGAGTAAATTGGGATGCCGGGCTAGGGGTGTCAGGGTGCAAACCAGAGACCTTTGTGGACACTGAGTACTAAAGATCCAGTATTAAAAGATAACCTGTCATCAAGGTGAATTTGGAACTCAACTAGAGTTCCTTCAAAAGGTGCTCGGGGTTCCTTGACCTATGAGCAATGTAAGGGACATTCTTCCTTTTGGCCACCAATATAAGCAGCAGTCTTCCCAATGAACGCCATTTTAGTGGCGGGCAGCACAAGGAGGAAATAAACCACTAGCCAAGAGGAACAATTCCTGGCTCTGATTCTGAGGAAGAAAGAACCGCTCTTCTTCATCCTCTTCTTCTTCTTCCTTCTAATCTTCTCCCACCCCTCATCAGCAGAATCCCCTTCAACAGAAGGTGAGACATGGGACATGGACACCCCTCCCTCAGCCCCATCGGCTTCACCCCCATCCAGCACCCCCACACTTTTGGCCACGTTGTTGAGAATGGAGGTTCTTCCCAATGAACGCCATTTTAGTGGCGGGCAGCACAAGGAGGAAATAAACCACTAGCCAAGAGGAACAACTCCTGGCTCTGATTCTGAGGAAGAAAGAACCGCTCTTCTTCATCCTCTTCTTCTTCTTCTTTCTAATCTTTTCCCACCCCTCATCAGCAGAATCCCCTTCAACAGAAGATGAGACATGGGACATGGACACCCCTCCCTCAGCCCCATCGGCTTCACCCCCATCAAGCACGCCCACACTCTTCTGGCCACGTTGTCGAGAATGGAGGTTGAGTAGGCCGAGAGGGAAAATCCACTACCCCCTCCCCAGCAGCTTCCGCTAGTCTGGAGGATCTGCACACAGTAGAATTAGGAACCACCGCAGGAGGGACAGACTCAGGGACCACATTACTAGGGGAAACAATCTGATACAACAGATGGAACAGACACAGGAGGGGCAACAACGGTTTCCTCCCTAGCTTCAGCTGCCTCATCCTCTTTATCAAGCCTCTGCATCTTAGCCTCCAATCCTGGCAAGTTATGTAGTGCCTCTGGGCACTGACTATATGGATGACCCAAGTTCTGACACAAACAGGGGCGGACTGACCATTTGGAAACTCGGGCATTGCCCGAAGGCCCGGGGTCGGTAGGGGGCCCCATGAGATGCCCCTGGTACCTTTTTCATAGGCTTTTTTCAGTTTGGGCAAGGACACAGGGCCCCCATGATCCCTTATTACCCGGGGGCCCCATGAGCTGTCAGTCCGCCCCTGGACACAAATTGCACCAAATCCTGGCACTGTGAGCATTTCTTGATGGTGCAGGATGATGCAAATTGACCTTTCTCTCCACAATTATTACATACCTCAGGCTGACCCTGATAGAAAATGGTCAGCCTATCCCTCCCCAAAAAAGCTGAGCAGGGCAGGTGCTGAACCACATTGCCCAGCACCCTCAATTGCAGCACCACGTTCCAGGCCCCTATCCACATTCATCAAGAACCTTCCCCAGTGGAGTGAGAACCTCACCATATTGGCATAGCCACGCTACCAAAACAGCCTCTGGTATTGATTTGCTACGGACCAGAATTGTCACCGATTTTATCAAAGGCTGCCTTGAAACCACTTTGGCACCAAACCTCTCCACAGCCGAAGGCCCCGGCACTTCCTATACCTCATTAATTGCTGGCACACTCTTAGTTCCTGCTGTCTTCACAAGTGTCCATACTGCTGCAACCATAGATGCTTCAGCTCCAGCTGGCATCTTCTCCTCCAGCACAGGGCTTTCAGCTGAGGACAGTGAAGTTGAAACAGTTGAAATATCACTGACACAGGAGCAGGGGCGGACTGACAACTCTTGGGGCCCCTGTGTTCTTGCCCACACTCAAACCACACCCAAAAAAGCCTATGAAAGGTACCAGGGGCTTCTCATGGGGCCCCCTACTGACCCCGGGCCCTCGGGCAGTGCCCGAGTTCCCCAATGGTCAGTCCGCCCCTGCACAAGAGACCTCCATGGCTGCTTCCACTCCACATGCTGCACTGTGCTGATCCCCTCCCCCACCAGCATCAATCACCTGTGCAACAGAGGGAGGCTCAGATGCAGCAACATAGTCTTTGGAGCTGGCAGTCATCTTACCTGTAGTAGAAGTCTCAGAGAAACTACTGGTCTCAGCAGGAACAGTGAAAATGTCCAGGATGTCCTCTGATGGTCTGGTGACACCTCTACTAGGGGTTTTCCTTGTCTATCCACAGAGGGTTCCTCCACAGCAGAAGGTCCCACAGGCTACTCTTTACACAGCTCCTTCTCTTTCTGCTCCTTAGCCGGGACACCATCCACCACAGCTGGTGGGGCAGACATGTTGGAAGGAGCCATCTTTGTGTGCTGGGATTTCTCCACCTGTACTGGCTTCACTGGTTTGTACCTCCTGTGCCCATCCTCAGGGACATCTGAAGGGTTATCAGAAAAAGTGAACCTGTCTGCCCTCAGGGGTGACTCCATCAGCTGAATGAATGTTAGGACGCCATGTTCACTCTCAACCCCCTGGCGATTCCCAAGGATGACATGGGGGAAGAGAAGCTGAGGCAGATGGAGCCGGGTCGTCTGTTACCTGAGGTTGTTGATCCACAGAACTTGCTGATGTCTGGCTGGCAAATCGCCTCTCATTGTCAAACTTTTCTTTAAAAGCTCCACTTCTGGTTTTCAACTTTTCCAACAAAAATATTTGTTCCTTTTCCTCCATCTACTGTAACTCTGGCTTCATGGTCAATCGATTCTTACTCCAAGCCTGGCAGTATTTGGCTCTCAAGGATTTGTGTTCAGCTTTCAAAAATTTACACTTCTCCTCAGCTCTTCCAATCGCCATAAAGCGATCAATAATTTTCTGCCTGTAGACATCCATATCCTCACCAGGGCCTGGACCCACATTCAGGTCCTCCTCTTCCTCACTGGGCCCTGTGTCTTTAGGGGAATCCCTCCCTGGGCCTCCCCAGGATCAGGAATAATTCCTGGGCCAAGCAAGCAGTCAAGGCCCAGGCTTGAAAATGTTGGATCTCAGAGAGAGATCCTTCAGTTGGTCCTCCTTCTCCCACTGACCAACAATGTAAATTACATTCTTCCCACTGGCCATCAATGTAAGGGGCATTCTTCCCACTGACCACCAATGTAAGGGACATTCTTCCCACTGACCAGCAATGTAAGGGGCATTCTTCCCACTGACCCCCAATGTAAGGGACATTCTTCCCACTGACCACCAATGTAAGGGACATTCTTCCCACTGATCACCAATGTAAGGGACATTCTTCCCACTGACCACCAATGTAAGGAACATTCTTCCAACTGACCCCCAATGTAAGGGACATTCTTCCCACTGACCCCCAATGTAAGGGACATTCTTCCCCCTGATCACCAATGTAAGGGACATTCTTCCCACTGACCCCAATGTAAGGGACATTCTTCCCACTGACCCCAATGTAAGGGACATTCTTCCCACTGACCCCCAATGTAAGGGACATTCTTCCCACTGACCCCCAATGTAAGGGACATTCTTCCCACTGACCCCCAATGTAAGGGACATTCTTCCCACTGACCCCCAATGTAAGGGACATTCTTCCCACTGACCCCCAATGTAAGGGACATTCTTCCCACTGACCCCCAATGTAAGGGACATTCTTCCCACTGACCCCCAATGTAAGGGACATTCTTCCCACTGACCCCCAATGTAAGAAGCATTCTTCCCACTGATCACCAATGTAAGGGACATTCTTCCCACTGACCACCAATGTAAGAAGCATTCTTCCCACTGACCACCAATGTAAGGGACATTCTTCCCACTGACCCCCAATGTAAGGGACATTCTTCCCACTGACCCCCAATGTAAGGGACATTCTTCCCACTGACCCCCAATGTAAGGGACATTCTTCCCACTGACCCCCAATGTAAGGGACATTCTTCCCCCTGATCACCAATGTAAGGGACATTCTTCCCACTGACCCCAATGTAAGGGACATTCTTCCCACTGACCCCCAATGTAAGGGACATTCTTCCCACTGACCACCAATGTAAGGGACATTCTTCCCACTGACCCCCAATGTAAGGGACATTCTTCCCACTGACCCCAATGTAAGGGACATTCTTCCCACTGACCCCAATGTAAGGGGCATTCTTCCCACTGACCACCAATGTAAGGGACATTCTTCCCACTGACCCCCAATGTAAGGGACATTCTTCCCACTGACCACCAATGTAAGGACATTCTTCCCACTGACCCCCAATGTAAGGGACATTCTTCCCACTGATCACCAATGTAAGGGACATTCTTCCCACTGACCCCCAATGTAAGGGACATTCTTCCCACTGACCCCCAATGTAAGGAGCATTATTCCCACTGACCCCCAATGTAAGGGACATTATTCCCACTGACCCCCAATGTAAGGGACATTATTCCCACTGACCACCAATGTAAGGGACATTCTTCCCACTGACCCCCAATGTAAGGGACATTCTTCTCACTGACCCCCAATGTAAGGGACATTCTTCCCAGTGACCACCAATGTAAGGAGCATTATTCCCATTGCCCAGCAAAGTAAGAAGCATTCTTCCTATTGATCTCTAATGTAAGGAACATTTTTCCAACTGACCACCAATGTAAGGGACATTGTCCCACTAAGCACTCATGTAAGGAGCAGTCTTCCCACTAGTCACCGGTGTAATGGGGCCCTTCTTACACTGACTCTCCCAAAGACCACGAATGGGTCATTTTCCTACTGATCACAAGTCTAAGAGGGCTCATCTCCACTAACCACCAATGTAAGGAAGCATTGTACTGACCATCAATGTAGGGTGGCATTACACTGACCACTAATGTAGGGGGACCTTTACATTGAACATCATGGTTAGTAGGCATTATTATGTAGCCTGAGCTGTAGATACAGTAAGTATTAGCTGGGTGCCTCAAACTTTACAGCTATTTCAAGGGTTCCTCCATCTTAAAAACAGGCTGCTCTAACTCCTTGTAGGTATACCCTGTGGACCCTGTAGTATATAATGTGGCCTACAGAACACCTCTCCTTGTGTCATGCATATGAGAAGTTGGAGGTGTTCAAGATCATGAGAGCAACCTAGGATGACCAGGCTGCTCCTCTCTAGATACAGTACGAATAATGACTGTTGTCACCCTAGGACAGGAGTGCGTTCACCTTAGAACAGGTTAGGTGGCTCTACCAGGTCAGGGTTTCTGGAGCCCTCCAGAAAATGATCAACTTTCTGGAAGAGGGGTGGAAGAGGCCCAGATCTACATGTTTGAGGGACCTTGGCCAATCCACTGGCAGGAGGCTGGGATGGTGACCAAGGCAACCCTCAAGTATCACAGAGCCTGGGGAATACTGTGCAGTGTTGGGTGGAAGATGGATTGAGGAAGGCTGGAGTGAGGAGACTGGGATAGGGCCCCAGGGAGGGGCCTACCTACAGGTAGAATGCTGGAAAAGAGGATGTCCACTGCCTTAAGGCCTCCTGGGGAGGACATCCTGTGTAGCAGGGAAGGAGCCAGCCTAGCGTAAGGCCTGAAGGCAGCCACCAACCCACTGAGTTAACAGGAGAGGACAGTGTGAGTACTTCTACACCCCCTGAGCCAGATACGGGGAGAGGGTGGTCAGGTGTAATACCCAACTAGCTTCTCATCTGGGACTGTTCAATCGGCAGCTCTTGGGCCCCCTTGCTCAGGGATACCCTCAGGCAACTGGGTGAAGAGGAGGAATCATCCGGGGTCTGAGGAAGAACACCAAAGAGCCTTTAGTACTCTTTAAGAAGAGACTGTTGCTATCTGCATTTGTACATAGTTGCTAAGGAGTTGTCCTCAAGCTTGACAGTTCCTCGGGCATCCCATGTAATCCTAAACCCCATCCAAGTTCCTAACCAGGGGCGGACTGACCATTCGGGTTCGCGGGCACTGCCCAAGGGCCCAGGGTCAGCAGGGGGCCCCATGAGATGCCCCTGGTACCTTTCATAGGCTTTTTTTGGGTGTGGTTTGAGTGTGGTCGAGGACACAGGGGCACCATGATCACCTATTGCCCGGGGGCCCCATGAGTTGTCAGTCCGCTCCTGTTCCCAACCTTAAGGAAAACCATAAAACCGAGCTCAAGGACTGTTTACTGACTCCAAATGTGCAAGATGTGGAAAATGCATGTTGCCTGGCTGCATTGAGCTTTAGGGGGACCCAATTCCAATCCAGCGGCCCCTAAGGGGGTAGTGCTACAGTAGATGAAGGTTTTAGTAGTGTTTGTCCAGTTTTTGTTATTTTTTCTGTCTTTCTGTCCTGGAGACTGCTATTCACTATTTTGTACCCTGGTGTCACTGGGACAGGAAGTTGAAATGTCTCCAGTGGGGACACACTTGGTTAATTTAACCCCTTCCCCACTGAAGTAAGAAATAAACTTTTTGTTGGCACTAATCATGGGGCCCCCGGGCATAATGGGATCATGGGGCCCCTGTGTCCTTGTCCACACTCAAAGCACACCCAGAAAAGCCTATAAAAGGTACCAGGGGCATTTCATGGGGCCCCCTACTGACCCCGGGCCCTCGGGCAGTGCCTAAGTGCTCGAATGGTCAGTCCGCCCCTGGTCACTACATTCAGCTTTTGTTCTCTCCACTCATCCCGGGCCCAGGTATGGCAGGCAAAGAGAACCTGTCACACCATGGAATTTAGTTTTAGAACCTCCACGTTCTATAGGGCGGCCATCGTGGTGAACCGGTGTGGACGCCCTTCTCAATTCTGTATTTTGAAGACGGTGGTCACTTCTGTTTCCTTTATTCGCAGGGAATTGTATGAGCGAGTTTATGGGGCTCATTAAGGGTCATTACGAAGCCAAGGAGGAGGGCTTCCAGCCGGGCGGGGGCAGCCTGCACAGCGCCATGACACCTCACGGGCCGGACTATGAGTGCTTCGAGAAGGCCAGCAACGCCAAACTGGAGCCTGAGCGGGTGGCCGACGGGACAATGGTAAGTGCGACATCTGGTACTGCGTAGGAATCAATTAATTAATATTAAAAGAAATAAAACAAATGAATATTTATTATTATACAATATACTACATTATGGCCAGTAGATGGCGCTGTCAATCATAGGAAATAATCACATCACAAACAATAGGCTGATAATTCATTGCGCCTGTGTGAATGCTTGACATCCGCAAGGCAAATCTCTTCTACACAGACCCCCAGGATTAGAATGAGAATACGCATGCAGACGATGTTTGAATAATGCAGGCCATAGACGGTTCAAAAATCGGACGATTTTTCGTCCAAAAAATGAAACATCGTTCTTTCTGTAATCCAATGTTGCCACCAATGATTTCGAAAATCGGTCATTTTTCACGAAGTTTCCAGCATGACCGATAAACGAAATGAGGAGGAACCATGAAAATCGGCCGATGCCATTGCCCCACTAACAGTGCGAAAATCGGATGATTTGCGAACCGTCTATGGCCTGCAGAACTCCTTGCCCTCCAGAGGATTCCCCTCCCCCTTCCTGACCATTTTTTGCGTTACTTTAACTGACAATTGCGCGGTCATGCAACGCCGCACCCAAATTAAATTTAAATTCTTTTTTTCCCACGAATTGAGCTTTCTTTTGGTGGTATTTGATCACCTGTGCATTTATTTTTTTTATAAAAAAAAAAAGACCGACAATTTTGAGAAAAAAACTATATTTTTGACTTTTTGCTATTAAACATGTCCAGTAAAAAAAAATTACAAAAAAAAAAAAAAAAAGACCGACAATTTTGAGAAAAAAACAATATTTTTGACTTTTTGCTATTAAACATGTCCAGTAAAAAAAAAATTTAAAAAATTAAAAAAAAAAAAAAGACCGACGATTTTGAGAAAAGAAAATATTTTTGACTTTTTGCTATTAAACATGTCCAGTAAAAAAATAAAAAAAATCAAATTTTGTCAAAAATTTAGGCCAAAATGTATTCTGCTTCGTGTCTTTGCTAAAAAAAAAGATTCCAATACATGTAAATTAATTTGTTTCCGTGAAATTTATAGCGTTTCATAAAAGCGTTTCATAGATACTGGAATTTTTATTTAGTTATTTTTTACTAGTAATGGCGGCGATCACTGATTTACAGCAGGACTGCGTTACTTTAACTGACAATTGCGCGGTCATGGAATGCCGCACCCAAATTAAATTTATGTCCTTTTTTTCCCACAAATTGAGCTTTCTTTTGGGGGTATTTGATCACCTGTGCATTTATTTTTTTTATATATAAAAAAAAAAGACTGACAATTTTGAGAAAAAAACAATATTTTTGACTTTTTGCTATTAAACATGTCCAGTAAAATAAAAAAAAAAACACCGACAATTTTGAGAAAACAAAATATTTTTGACTTTTTTTGCTATTAAACATGTCCAGTAAAAATTTAAAAAATCTAATTTTGCCAAAAATTTAGGCCAAAATGTATTCTGCGAAATGTCTTTGCTAAAAAAAAAAAATCCCAATACGTGTAAATTAATTGGTTTACGTGAAATTTATAGCGTTTGCAAATGGCGGGATAGATACTGCAATTTTTATTTAGTTATTTTTTACTAGTAATGGCGGCGATCACTGATTTATAGCAGGACTGCGTTACTTTAACTGACAATTGCGCGGTCATGCAACGCCGCACCCAGATTAAATTTCCGTCCTTTTTTTTCCCACGAATTGAGTTTTCTTTTGGGGGTATTTGATCACCTGTACATTTCTTTTTTTTATAAAAAGACTGCCAATTTTGAGAAAAAAACAATATTTTTGACTTTTTGCTATTAAACATGTCCAGTAAAAAAAAATTTAAAAAAAAATAAATAAAAAGACCGACAATTTTGAGAAAAAAACAATACTTTTGAATTTTTGCTATTAAACATGTCCAGTAAAAAAAAAATTACAGAAAAAAAAAAAAGACCGACAATTTTGAGAAAACAAAATATTTTTGACTTTTTTTGCTATTAAACATGTCCAGTAAAAAAATTAAAAAAATCTAATTTTGTCAAAAATTTAGGCCAAAATGTATTCTGCAAAATGTCTTTGCTAAAAAAAAAAATCCCAATACGTGTAAATTAATTGGTTCACGTGAAATTTATAGCGTTTGCAAATGGCGGGATAGATACTGAAATTTTTATTTAGTTATTTTTTACTAGTAATGGCGGCGATCACTGATTTATAGCAGGACTGCGTTACTTTAACTGACAATTGCGCGGTCATGCAACGCCGCACCCAGATTAAATTTACGTCCTTTTTTTTCCCACAAATTGAGCTTTCTTTTGGGGGTATTTGATCACCTGTGCATTTTTTTTTTATTAAAAAAAAAGACCGCCAATTTTGAGAAAAAAACAATATTTTTGACTTTTTGCTATTAAACATGTCCAGTAAAAATTTTTTTAAATAAATAAATAAATATTAAAAAAAAAAAGTCTGACAATTTTGAGAAAACAAAATATTTTTGACTTTTTTTGCTATTAAACATGTCCAGTAAAAATTAAAAAAATCAAATTTTGCCAAAAATTTAGGCCAAAATGTATTCTGCGAAATGTCTTTGCTAAAAATAAAAAATCCCAATACGTGTAAATTAATTGGTTTACGTGAAATTTATAGCGTTTGCAAATGGCGGGACAGATACTGCAATTTTTATTTAGTTATTTTTTACTAGTAATGGCGGCGATCACTGATTTATAGCGGGACTGCGTTACTTTAACTGACAATTGCGCGGTCATGCAACGCCGCACCCAGGTTAAATTTACGTCCTTTTTTTCCCAAGAATGGAGCTTTCTTTTGGTGATATTTGATCACCTGTACATTTCTTTTTTTTATAAAAAAGACCGCCAATTTTGAGAAAAAAACAATATTTTTGACTTTTTGCTGTTAAACATGTCCAGTAAAAAAAAAAATTAAAAAAAATAAAAATAAAAAGACCCACAGTTTTGAGAAAAAAACAATACTTTTGACTTTTTGCTATTAAACATGTCCAGTAAAAAAATCTAATTTTGTCAAAAATTTAGGCCAAAATGTATTCTGCGAAATGTCTAAAAAAAAAAATCCCAATACATGTAAATTAATTGGTTCACGTGAAATTTATAGCGTTTGCAAATGGCGGGATAGATACTGAAATTTTTATTTAGTTATTTTTTACTAGTAATGGCGGCGATCACTGATTTATAGCGGGACTGCGTTACTTTAACTGACAATTGCGCGGTCATGCAACGCCCCACCCAAATTAAATTTACGTCCTTTTTTTTCCCACGAATTGAGCTTTCTTTTGGGGGTATTTGATCACCTGTGCATTTATTTTTTTATTAAAAAAAAAAAGACCGCCAATTTTGAGAAAAAAACAATATTTTTGACTTTTTGCTATTAAACATGTCCAGTAAAAAAAATTTAAATAAATAAAAAAAAAAAAAAAAAAGACAATTTTGAGAAAACAAAATATTTTTGACTTTTTGCTATTAAACATGTCCAGTAAAAAAAATTAAAAAAATCTAATTTTGTCAAAAATTTAGGCCAAAATGTATTCTGCGAAATGTCTTTGCTAAAAAAAAAATCGCAATACGTGTAAATTAATTGGTTTCCGTGAAATTTATAGCGTTCATAAATGGCGGGATAGATACTGCAATTTTTATTTAGTTATTTTTTACTAGTAATGGCGGCGATCAGCGATTTATAGCGGGACTGCGGCGGACATTCTGACACTGGGGGGGAACTGACTTGGTGTCATTCCCAGTGACACCAATACAGTCACCAGTGCTAAAAACAAATCACCAACACTGTACTAATGAGACTGGGCAGGAAGGGGTTAACATGAGGGGCGATCAAAGGGTTAACTGTGTGCTGTTTCACAGCATGCTGTGTGAGTGCTTCACTGTAAGCACGCTGCTTTGTATGGCTGTGCTATGCAGAGACATACAAAGCAGTGTGCAGGAGCTGACAGGGGAGATCAGTGTTGATTATACACAGGTCTCTCCCACGCAGGGGCGGACTGACCATTTGGAAACTCAGGCACTGCCCAAGGGCCCGGGGTCAGTAGGGGGCCCCATGAGATGCCCCTGGTACCTTTTTTATAGGCTTTCTTGAGTTTGGGCAAGGACACAGGGACCCCATGATCCCCTATTGCCCGGGGGCCCCATGAGTTGTCAGTCCGCCCCTGCTCCCACATACTTGGAGATCGCTGGTTGCTGGCGGGGAATCACCAGCCGGGGCTAACTGTGTATTGGGTGTGTTTTACTAGGGGGGGGCGGTGTCTGTGTGCTTCACTGTACTCACACAGCTTTGGATGGCTGTGCTATGCTGTGCAGTGTGCCCGAGCTGACAGGGAGGAGAACTGTTAGTAAACAAAACAGTTCTCCTCCCCGTCGGAGATCCTCGGTAATCACTGGGCGCCGGTGATTAATCACCAGCCGGGACCTGGTGATTGAAAGCCGCAAATGGCGACCGTCTCGCGCGCACCCTCCACCCGGAGATGCAAAATCACATATATACAGTGTACGTGATTTTGCGCCCCCGTGGCGCCCCGTAGCAGTATTTCGGAAAGCTTTACTAAACTTGATCATCTGAATACAGATCAGCGTATAAAACGATTGCTTCTCCCCCCTCCACAGGCATTCATGTTCGAATCCTCGCTGAGCATGGCCGTCACCCGCTGGGGGCTGGAGACCTGCAACCGTCTGGACAAGGAATATTACCGCTGCTGGGAGCCCCTCCGCAGCCACTTCAACCCCCCCATCTGAGAGTAAGAAGTGACCGCCCTCCCCGCCCCCGCCTTATCTACGTCACTTGAAGTCAAATAGAGACAGTCCCGTTATATCCCCTAAAAGTATACAATGTAACTATAAATGATCAAAATAATTACCTCGTTATATTGAAGAGGTCACATGACCTGGGTGAAATCTGCTCATGTCCAGGGCCCCTCATCCTCCCCTGTTCATATGTAGCCAATGGGATGCGCTGCTATAGGTGTACAGCTGCACCGCCCGACTTTGATTTGTATCCCCAACACCTGTGACCCCCAGAAATACGCGTTGTACCCCCAACTGCGCCCTGAAAGCTCACCGCACACTGCTGAGGCCCATATGAACAAGGCTTGCAGAAAGGTGTCATAGAAAGCTGCAGACTCTGTAGAGTGGTGTCACCCTCCTTGGTGCTACAGGTGTGCAAGTCACAAGAACGGCTGAACAGAAATGGAAAAATTGCAGCAAATAAAGCTTTTCTCATGCCGGAGTTCAGCTTAAATGTATTAAGAGACATAATTCGTAATGTTTGTTCCGTGTATAAATTCGGCTTCTTATAAAGTATAATAACCATTCATTCAGAGTGAGTGCGCGTGATTGGACTGAATCTGCAGGTGTGCAGGGATGGTGGGAACCCCTCATAATGGGCACAGCGGGTGTACAGACCCGGGAACTCAGCACAGGGATGGAGGGAACCCCTCATATTGGGCACAGCGGGTGTACAGACCCAGGAACTCAGCACAGGGATGGTGGGAACCCCTCATAATGGGCACAGCGGGTGTACAGACCTGGGAACTCAGCACAGGGAGGGTGGGAACCCCTCATATTGGGCACGGCGGGTGTACAGACCTGGGAACTCAGTACAGGGATGGTGGGAACCCCTCATAATGGGCACGGCGGGTGTACAGACCCAGGAACTCAGCACAAGGATGGTGGGAACCCCTCATAATGGGCACAGCAGGTGTACAGACCCGGGAACTCAACACGGGGATGGTGGGAACCCTTCATGATGGGCACAGCGGGTGTACAGACCCAGGAACTCAGCGCAGGGATGGTGAGAATCCCTCAAAATGGGCACAGCGGGTGTACAGACCCAGGAACTCAGCACAGGGATGGTGGGAACCCCTCATAATGGGCACAGTGGGTGTACAGACCAGGGACCTCAGCACAGGGATGGTGGGAACCCCTCATAATGGGCACAGCGGGTGTACAGACCCGGGAACTCAGCACGGGGATGGTGGGAACCCCTCATAATGGGCACAGCGGGCGTACAGACCTCGGAACTCAGCACAGGGATGGCGGGAACCCCTCAAAATGGGCACAGCTTGTGTACAGACCCGGGAACTCAGCACAAGGATGGTGGGAACCCTTCATGATGGGCACAGCGGGTGTACAGATCCGGGAACTCAGCACAGGGATGGCGGTAACCCCTCACAATGGGCACAGCAGGTATACAGACCCAGGGATGGTGGGAACCTCTCATAATGGGCACAGTGGGTGTACAGACCCAGGAACTCAGCACAGGGATGGTGGGAACCCCTCCTAATGGGCACCTGGAAAGGTCTTCATCCATTATTCAAATTGGGCACATTTGTGTTAAATCCACCAAATGTCTTTGCAAACTCAGATATTACCTTGTGACAGTAGCAATGACATCACTGTCCTGTACATAGCCTGGGCAGAGAGCAGAGCTGTGGGAGGTTCTCATTGTGTTTGGAGCACTCGAGCCCTTGAGGGTCCATACTACATCCACCCCAAGATCTGATGTCCCATGATATTCCGTTACCCTTCCCCACGCCTATTTGCCTGGACCCATTCATTCCCAAGCCTGCTCGCTTCTTCCCACCTCAGCCCCGCTGCGACTCTACCCTTCTATAGGATTCTGTTTGGTATGTTTGCCCTCCCCCTAAAAATAACGTCCAGAGATACGGAGGGTTCAAATTTAAACCTGACCTTGCTAAAATGTGAGTCTTCGCCCTCTAATTACTGCTATGGCCAGGGTCAATGTCTACGGTCCTCCGTTTTTTTTAAAACAAAGGATCAGTTCGTATTCTGTGACACAGTTCGGGGGCTGGACCATATTCAGTAGGAGTAGAAAAATGCCCCAATAGGTACAGGAGTCATTATGTCCATGGTCTGCGTGGAGTAGATGTGCCCCATGTAGGCGATCAGACGAGCTACAGGTGCCCCTACATCAGTGGCGGTACCAGTGGCCCTACGGAGGTGGTCAGAGGAGGTACCAGAGGTGTCATTATGTCCATGGCCAGCATGGGAGTAGATGTGCCCCATGTAGGCGATCAGATGAGCTACATGTGCCCTACATCAGTGGCGGTACCAGTGGCCCTACAGCAGTGGTCAGAGGAGGCACCAGTGGCCCTACAGCAGTGGTCAGAGGAGGTACTAGAGGTGTCATTATCTCCATGGTCAGCGTAGAGTAGATGTGACCCATGTAGGTGATCAGACGTGCTACAGGTGCCCCTACGTCAGTGGCAGTACCAGTGGCCCTACAGCAGTGGTCAGAGGAGGTACTAGAGGTGTCATTATGTCCATGGTCAGCGTAGAGTAGATGTGACCCATGTAGGCGATCAGACAAGCTACAGGTGCCCTTACGTCAGTGGCGGTACCAATGGCCCTACAGCAGTGGTCAGAGGAGGTACCAATGCCCCTATGGAGGTGGTCAGCGTAGAGTAGATGTGCCCCATGTAGGCAATTAGATGAGCTACAGGTGCCCCTACATCAGTGGTGGTACCAGAGGCCCTACGGCGGTGGCCGGAGGAGGTACCAGAGGCCCTACGGCGGTGGCCGGAGGAGGTACCAGAGGCCCTACGGCGGTGGCCGGAGGAGGTACCAGAGGCCCTACGGCGGTGGCCGGAGGAGGTACCAGAGGCCCTACGGCGGTGGCCGGAGGAGGTACCAGAGGCCCTACGGAGGTGGCCGGAGGAGGTACAAGTGACCCTACGGAGGTGGCCGGAGGAGGTACAAGTGACCCTACGGAGGTGGCCGGAGGAGGTACAAGTGACCCTACGGAGGTGGTCGGAGGAGGTACAAGTGACCCTACGGAGGTGGTCGGAGGAGGTACAAGTGACCCTACGGAGGTGGTCATTGGAAGTAAAAAATGCGCATCTTCTGGCTTCCAGTCCCTGACACCCTCTTTCCAATCCTACCACAGGGACCGGTCGTGGGTAACCATTGGGCCGTAGTTTTCAGATTTCTGCTCTAGGACTTGCTGTACTAGACCCTTTGTACTGCATAGAACCCTATGAAGGGGAAACAAAGGAAAGATGGAGGAGTGCGCAGAGGCGTGCGCTTGGTGCGACGATTGCCCGATAACGGGTTTCGGTAATGTTTTACACATCTGACATATTTACACCTTTATTTTAGAATATTTTACAATTCTGTTCCCATATATAGTATTACAGGTTCCTTAGAAATCCAGCCAAACAAGTAAGAGAGGAATCATCGTATGACAAAACACGTTTATTTCGGAGGACTGGCGGCTCTGTCTTGGCGGGCGCAGTGGTGCTCAGAGTGTAAATGAAAAGGGATTGTCGTCCTTTCCTTCCTTAAACTCCCTCTCCTTCCGTGCCTGTGAAGGGGTGAACACAGAGAGAGGGGTCACTTCATTAATGACAAAACAGAAAAAAAACAAAAAAACAGACCAATCGCAGAACAGCAGGCAAGGCCTAAACCTCAGAACATGGGCTGTGCGAGTGCCAAGCCTTACACAGGCTCACCCTCCTGACAAAATCAGGTGATGTCACCCTGTGCAGCGCGAGTCCAGGAGAGAAAAAGCTGGCCGCGCTCCATGGAAATGTAGCCTCTGACAACTTTAGAAGCCCAGACAAGCAAGGAGTCGTGGCTTAAGACCCCCTCCTCTGACTGGTTTCCCCCCTAAAGCAAGGGGTGGCGAACTGGTGGCCCTCCAGCTGTTGTGAAACTACAAGTCCCATCATGCCTCTGCCTTTGGGAGTCATGCCTGTAACTGTCAATCCCTCATGGAACTTGTAGTTTGGCAACAACTAGAGGGCCGCCGGTTATGACACCCGTGCCCTAAAGAATAGACGTGGGGGTCAGGCGGGGACTCTTTGTTCATTTGTCTGGTATAATAAAGTTGTCAGCTTTTGAATGTTCAGGACATGCAGCCAGCTTCTTTTTTTGCTCCTTGACTTGCTCAGTCACTGGTGGACGGCCATTCTTCCCACCTGACCAATAACGGTTTGAGCTGCAGCAGCCAATAAATCCGGTCTGCTGCATGACCATAGTCTCCATCCAGCCATTGCACACAATGCAGCCCGATTCACCTGTACTTCTCAACCGAAAATAATCCCTGGTGATCCTGCCATGAAGGTCCCTCCTGTTATAGGGTGACAACGCTCTATCCATGTCGCCCAATTGTGCTCCTGTGTTGTCATATGGAATGAAAACAATGGCTGGCCTTAACTCTGCTCCTATCAGTCTCGTAGATTTCTAAATTGTGCATCAAACCTGACAAAACCTACTGGGGGGATCACCACCACAGGGGGGGTTGTAGGTAAGGCACAATGTAGAACCAATAAATACACTCCTTAGTGTTGTGTAGCCAAAAAATACAAAAAAAAGCAAAACTATTTATCCTGTGCGACTGTATGTATGTATGTACCTTCTGTGAAACTGGGGACAAAATCGAATGTTATTAAGCTCGTTTCCCTCCAGGTCGAATGTTATTCATTCATAGAGTGAATCAGGAAAATACTACGTTATGTCCACTAGAGGGAGATCATAGTAAATATTTATTGTCTTTGATCATCAGCTCCATGTAGTGGACACCAGGCCATGAAAGCCTTGATGCGGCAAACACCATGAACTATGGGAACCACAGATGTCATCTTATATGCTTCCCACCCGCACCTCGGACTCTCACCTCACAGGAAGAACCAGGATGGTGAAGATTGGGGGAAAACCAACAATGAACTCATGAACTACTACCCCCGGCTTCTTACCTCCCTACTCCGAGCTCTGCTGTACAGGGATTATAGCAATCAGGCACCAGACACCACCTCCCACGCGTACCCCCCTCGGCACCAAATACCACCTCCCAAGCGCATTCCCCCCCCAGCACCAGACACCACCTCCCCCACACACACCCCCAGGAAGCAGACAACACCTCCCACACACATACCCCCAGGCACCACCTCCCACACACATACCCCCAGGCACCACCTCCCACACACATACCCCCAGGCACCACCTCCCACACACATACCCGCAGGCACCACCTCCCACACACATACCCGCAGGCACCACCTCCCACACACATACCCCCAGGCACCACCTCCCACACACATACCCCCAGGCACCACCTCCCACACACATACCCCCAGGCACCACCTCCCACACACATACCCCCAGGCACCACCTCCCACACACATACCCCCAGGCACCACCTCCCACACACATACCCCCAGGAAACACCTCCCACACATACCCCCAGGCAACACCTCCCACACACATACCCCCAGGCACCACCTCCCACACACATACCCCCAGGCACCACCTCCCACACACATACCCCCAGGCACCACCTCCCACACACATACCCCCAGGCACCACCTCCCACACACATACCCCCAGGCACCACCTCCCACACACATACCCCCAGGCACCACCTCCCACACACATACCCCCAGGCACCACCTCCCACACACATACCCCCAGGCACCACCTCCCACACACATACCCCCAGGCACCACCTCCCACACACATACCCCCAGGCACCACCTCCCACACACATACCCCCAGGAAACACCTCCCACACATACCCCCAGGCAACACCTCCCACACATACACCCAGGCAACACCTCCCACACATACACCCAGGCAACACCTCCCACACCCCCCCCCCCCCCCCCCCGCAGCAGACAACAGCTCCCACACACACACCCCCCCAGGCAGCAGAAAACACCTCCCACACATACCCCCAGGCAACACCTCCCGCACGTACACCCAGGCAACACCTCCCGCACGTACACCCAGGCAACACCTCCCGCACGTACACCCAGGCAACACCTCCCGCACGTACACCCAGGCAACACCTTCCGCACGTACACCCAGGCAACACCTCCCACACGTACACCCAGGCAACACCTCCCACACGTACAACACCTCCCACACACCCAGACACCAGGCCCTGCCATTACTAAATTAGCACTCTCTTTGCACACCACCACAGGAGTATGTGGACATTGACACAACAACGTTCAGGCTGCCAACCCAATCTAACCTCTTCAGCGAGCCAAAGATCCATTAGGGTGCCGACCACATCAAGGAGCAATAACTAAAATCAGGACAGGCTTATAAACTTCACCCAAAATCCTGGATTGCGTTTGGTAAAACGGCAAAGGGTTAGTAGCCCTCAGATCCCAGGAAGTAAGAAAATCTCCCCAAAAGGGAAACAGGCAAGGGAAAAAAAACAAAAAAAAATCTCTAAAGAAATCTAAAAAACCCCCAATGGACCGGAGTGATCTTTAATGGAATCTGTTCATTCATATCACATCCCCGAGTCACTTACCCGATCCCAGCCTGCGACAACGTACAAGAAGAGCAAAGGTCCAGCGAAGGACAGGGCGCCGCGCAGACACACTTTAGGGGTCAGTCTGGCGTTGGGCAAAATGTTGTAATTGCGTGCGAACATCCATCGTTCCACCGCCGGGTCTTGCTAAAGGAGACAAGAGAAAGACATGTGACTTCAGGGAGGAGTTCACGGAGCCCGACGCTGTATATTACACCGAGCAGATCACCCCGAGACTCGGAACTAAACGGAACCTTTCTATTCATCCGCTCCTACTGTAGACGGCCATGACTTCCTCTCCGACAGTTACATGTCTGAATTTACTAGGTTGGATGTACAGGTCGTAGGTAATTCGGGGACAAAAACAGTAGGTTGTTGGCAACGACGACTCGGCATGATAGACCTGTCACTATTATCCCTGAAATCTGTGCCACGGACGGGGTGGTGGTGTCCTCCCAAGAAGCTATTTTGAACGAATTTAAAAATTACTACACCTCATCTTTTCCCTCTAATTTCAACCCTTCTGATTTGGCTGCTCTGTTAGATCCTTTGGCCCTTGGTTGGCTTTCCAATTCGGAATGTGCCGTTAGTTTCGGACATTACCCCAGAGGAGGTCTCCACGGCTGTAGGCTCCTTCCCTAATGGCAAGGCTCCGGGGCCTGGTGGCCTCCAGATGGACTTCTACATGACTCGTACAGATGTTCTAGCCCAGGGGTGGGCAAACTTTTTGACTTGAGGGCCGCAATGGGTTCATATATTGGACCCGGGGGCCAGACCAAGAGTAGATGAATGATGTGTATGTGTCATCCATAGTAAGTATAGTAATATTCCCCCATAGTAAGCATAGTAATTAATCCCCCATATAGTAATTCATCCCCCCATATAGGAATTCATCCCCCCTATAGGAATTCATCCCCCATATAGTAATTCATCCCCCATATAGTAATTCATCCCCCATATAGTAATTCATCCCCCATAGTAATTCATCCCCCATATAGTAATTCATCCCCCATATAGTAATTCATCCCCCATATAGTAATTCATCCCCCCTATAGTAATTCATCCCCCATATAGTAATTCATCCCCCATATAGTAATTCATCCCCCATATAGTAATTCATCCCCCATAGTAATTCATCCCCCATATAGTAATTCATCCCCCCTATAGTAATTCATCCCCATATAGTAATTCATCCCCCATATAGTAATTCATCCCCCCATATAGTAATTCATCCCCCCATATAGTAATTCATCCCCCATATAGTAATTCATCCCCCATATAGTAATTCATCCCCCATAGTAATTCATCCCCCATATAGTAATTCATCCCCCATATAGTAATTCATCCCCCATATAGTAATTCATCCCCCCTATAGTAATTCATCCCCCCTATAGTAATTCATCCCCCATATTAAGTCCCCAAGTCCCCCCTGTGTCAATTCACTTACCTTTGCTCCGTGCGTTCCTCTCGCCGTGTTCCCGCGCCGTTCCGGTGTAGCATGAAAATCTGTCTCCTATGAGGATCTGTCCCCCTCGACATATCTGCGCATGTGCCAGTTTCAGGCATTAGCAGCCGATCGGCGATCTCCGGCACATGCGCAGATACGTCGAGGGGGACAGATCCTCATAGGAGACAGATTTTCATGCTACACCGGTCTTCAGGGCGGACTGTGAGAGGAGCCTAGCTCCGCGGGCCGGATTAAAAGGTCCGCCGGGCCGTAGTTTGCCCATTGCTGTTCTAGCCCCTATATTGACCTCCCATGCATGAGGCACACATAGTATTGCTCCATAAACCGGGCAAGGATCCGAAACTTTGCACTTCATAAAGGCCTATAGCTCTTCTTAACAGTGACCTCAAAATCCTCACCAAACTTTTATCCATTAGGCTGAATAAGGTGATAAAAGTCAATTATAGACTCAGAGCAGATGGGTTTCATGCCTGGTAGATCCTCTAATATACATATCACTCACCTAAATGAGGGCTCTAGGACTACAGCCACTCTAGATATGGAGAAAGCCTTTGATACGGAGGAATGGGTTTACCTATGGGAGGCGTTACGTTGGATGGGTTTCCCTTTAAGGTTTATAGAATGGCTACAGACCCTATACTCGAAATCCTCTGTCAAAGCTACGGGTGGGTGGCCTTCTCTCTACTTCCTTGCACTTACAATGTGGTACCAAACAAGGATGTCCCCTCCCCCCAGCCCTCTTTGCTGTGGCGATGGAGCCTATAGCTGAAGCCCTTCCAGTTCCTCCAGATATTGTTGGCCTCCGGGTGGGATGGTTGAAGGAGAGGGTGGCCTTACATGCAGATGACCTTTTATTGTTTCTAAATGATGCCGGGCCTTCCCTTCATCTTATGGACTCATTCTCTAGATTCGCAGGTCTGAGGGTCAGCCGTTAGTTTCGGTCATTACCCCAGAGGTCTCCACGGCTGTAGGCTCCTTCCCTAATGGCAAGGCTCTGGGGCCTGATGTCCTCCCAATGGACTTCTACCCATGGGAGGCGTTACGTTGGATGGGTTTCCCTTTAAGGTTTATAGAATGGCTACAGACCCTATACTCGAAATCCTCTGGCAAAGCTACGGGTGGGTGGCCTTCGCTCTACTTCCTTGCACTTACAATGTGGTACCAGACAAGGATGTCCCCTCTCCCCAGCATGCTTTGTTGTGGCGATGGAGCCTATAGCTGAAGCCCTTCGAGTTTCTCCAGATATTGTTGGCCTCCGGGTGGGATGGTTGGAGGGGAGAGTGGCCTTACATGCAGATGACCTGTTATTCTTTCTAAATAATGCTGGGCCTTCCCTTCATCCTATGGGCTCATTCTCTAGATTCACAGGCCTGAGGGTCAACTGGCATAAGTCACTGTTCTTCCCGGTGGATGAGGGAGCACCGGCCTCCTCCTCTACTTCTCCCTTACAGTGGGTGGATAAATTTACTTATTTAGGTTTTGTAGTCCCCAAGAAGGCCTCTGATTTTATAGAATTGAATCTCCATCCAATATGGTCCGAGGTCAGGTCCAAACTGAAGGCATGGAGTAACTTGCCCCTTTCTCTAATTGGCCGTATTAATCTTTTAAAAGTGAAAAATACTTCACAAATTTACGTATATTTTTCAAATTTCCCCACAATGGCTCCCCAAGTCATTCTTTTTAAAAATAAACCAATTGTTCCCTCCATTTCTTTGGGGAACTAAGCCTCCCAGATAGAAGCTCACTACCCTCACTAGACCTACGGATAGAGGAGGTTTGGCAATGCCGGATTGTTTCAAATACTTCCTTGCTGCTCAGCTTGTTACTGTGCACTGGTGGTTACAGCCAGACTTGACCAACACCTCTATTTTCCTGCAGGCCGCCATTTTGAAATCTCTGGAAGCCCTCCAATCTCTAGTGTTCAGGGGATTAAGATTGCCCCATAGCCTCACAACATCCATGTATACCACTCTTCGGGCCTGGGCTTAGAACGGAATCCCTCCCCTCTAATACCTTGTCCCGGCATACTCCACATTGGCTGAACAGCTCACTTTCCCACGATCCCGGAATCCCTAGGCCTGGGCTAAATACAAAATTAAAACACTGGAGCACATCACTGGTCATAATGGTTTGATCCCTTTTCATTTCTCCAATCTAAATTCAATCTGCCCTCGCAGTATTACTATAGATATCTTCAGCTTCTCCATGCCTTCAGAAACCAGTTCTCAGGTCAACCAATTTCCCTCTCGTACTCGGAGCTGGAGGCTACCAAATTTGGAAAAACCCACGTTGGAATTATACCGATACCTTCTTGTGGCGGCCAACTCCGAATTGGCATCCCTACATCAGAAATGGAGGGTGAATATCCCTAGCCTGGATGATGAGGACTGGTCCAAGATTTGGGATTCTCCCTTCTCTCCCCTAGTCTCCACCAGAGAGAATTCAATTTAAAGTTCTACAGAGGGGCCTACTTGACTCCACATCGGCTGCACAGAATGAACCCTTCCCTCCCTCCAGCATGTTGGCGTTCGTCACATCAGGATGGGGAATTCTTTCATATATTCTGGTCTTGTCCGCTATTGTGTCTTATTGGCAGGAAGTGTTACAAATAATTGGAGATAGAGTGCAAATCACAGTCCCCCTTGACCCGAAGTATTGCCCGTTGGGGCTGGTGGAACCCTAAGCTCCCGCTGGGGCCAAACGTACCCTTCTTAATACTTTGTTATGTTTGTGCTGGAAGCAGCGCTCTCCTCCTGCCAGAACTTTCTGGAAACGTTTAGTAAACCCTAATCTGCCCCTATATCAAACTAAAGGATGCCCCCGTAAATTTGACAAAATTTGGTCCTGCTGGTTAGATAAGGTCTCCACCGCCACCATGGCGGATGATAGGCGGATGATAGGAGGACTTGATTTGTTTGTAGTTATTTACTGTGTGTTTCCTTAATTGTCGAGTCCCTTCCGTGTTCTTATGGTCTCTTCATCTAACTGTACTGGGTTAAGCCTTGCATGTCCTGTACCCCCCCCCCTCCCCCACCTCATCCAGGGGTGCTTTCCAGTTAGTTTCTGTGTTAGATTTGTTGGGCCTATGGCTCTACCCCTGCGGGGGCTCCTTTGGTTTAAAGTTTTCTTCTGTCGTCTGTGTTTATTAAGAATAATAAAACAATTAATAAAAAAAAAAAAAAAAAAAAAAAAGTGAACCTTTCTCATACCTCTACCCATCCATCATACCCATCCCCCTCCACCCATCCATTATACCCATCCCCCTCCACCCGAGGGCCTCTACCCCTCCATTATACCCATCCCCCCCCTCTACCCCTCCGTTATAGCCATCCCCCCCCCTACCCCTCCGTTATACCCATCCCCCCCTCTTCCCCTCCGTTATACCCATCCCCCTCGGGCCTCTACCCCTCCGTTATACCCATCCCCCCTCGGGCCTCTACCCCTCCGTTATACCCATCCCCCCTCGGGCCTCTACCCCTCCGTTATACCCATCCCCCCTCGGGCCTCTTCTCCTCCGTTATACCCATCCCCCCCGGGCCTCTTCTCCTCCGTTATACCCATCCCCCCCAAGGCCCTCTAGCCCTCCGTTATACCCATCCCCCCGAGGACCTCTACCCCTCCGTTATACCCATCCCCCCTCGGGCCTCTACCCCTCCGTTATACCCATCCCCCCTCGGGCCTCTTCTCCTCCGTTATACCCATCCCCCCTCGGGTCTCTTCTCCTCCGTTATACCCATCCCCCCTCGGGCCTCTTCTCCTCCGTTATACCCATCCCCCCTCGGGCCTCTTCTTCTCCGTTATACCCATCCCCCCTCGGGCCTCTTCTCCTCCGTTATACCCATCCCCCCTCGGGCCTCTTCTCCTCCGTTATACCCATCCCCCCAAGGGCCTCTACCCCTCCGTTATACCCATCCCCCCAAGGGCCTCTAGCCCTCCGTTATACCCATCCCCCTCTACCCATCCATTATACCCACCCCCCTCCACCCAAGGGCCTCTACCCCTCCGTTATACCCATCCCCCCTCTTCCCTTCCGTTATACCCATCCCCCCTCTTCCCCTCCGTTATACCCATCCCCCCCTCTACCCCTCCGTTATACCCATCCCCCTCCTCCCGAGGACCTCTACCCCTCCGTTATACCCATCCCCCCCTCTACCCCTCCGTTATACCCATCCCCCCCTCTACCCCTCCGTTATACCCATCCCCCTCCTCCCGAGGACCTCTACCCGTCCGTTATACCCATCCCCCCTCTTCCCCTCCGTTATACCCATCCCTCCCCAGGCACCCATCACCCACCACCAGCCCCTTCCTATGGGGGTTGTTAAGTTCCAGTTGATATTCTCTCTTCAGTCTCGCCCGGATGGCCACCCGCTCCTCCTGCAGCCTCCTCTGCTCCAGGGTCTGTTCATAGTACCGGGCCGGGTCCAACCCCTGCGGTCGGCTCGCAAGTTTGCTTTCCGGGTATCTCTCCATGACACAAGGACACTCCGGACTCCAGGCCTCACACAGCTTTATTCACAGCGGACAAACTGACAGCACCGTACCCGAGAGTGCCGCTAGATGGCGCCCGTGACACTGCGATACCACGGAGAGCTGCTAGAGGGCGCCCGAGACACTGCGATCCCACGGAGAGCTGCTAGAGGGCGCCCGTAAGACTGCGATACCACGGAGAGCTGCTAGATGGCGCCCGAGACACTGCGATACCACGGAGAGCTGCTAGATGGCGACCGAGACACTGCGATACCACGGAGAGCTGCTAGATGGCGCCCGAGCACTGCCAACAGAGATGGCGCTAAATACAGAGCGATACCACTTATAGCCAGTAGACGGCGCGCAATACAAAGCGATACCACTTTTAGCCGCTAGATGGCGCTCAATACAGAGCATCCATCCATCTATAGATTATTCCGTGGATACAATGTAACATCCAGCCATCTATAGATTATTCCGTGGATACAATGTAACATCCAGCCATCTATAGATTATTCTGTGATTACAATGTAACATCCAGCCATCTATAGATTATTCCGTGGATACAATGTAACATCCAGCCATCTATAGATTATTCTGTGATTACAATGTAACATCCAGCCATCTATAGATTATTCTGTGATTACAATGTAACATCCAGCCATCTATAGATTATTCCATGGATACAATGTAACATCCAGCCATCTATAGATTATTCCGTGGATACAATGTATCATCCAGCCATCTATAGATTATTCCATGGATACAATGTATCATCCAGCCATCTATAGATTATTCCATGGATACAATGTATCATCCAGCCATCTATAGATTATTCCATGGATACAATGTAACATCCAGCCATCTATAGATTATTCTGTGGATACAATGTAACATCCAGCCATCTATAGATTATTCTGTGATTACAATGTAACATCCAGACATCTATAGATTATTCCATGGATACAATGTAACATCCAGCCATCTATAGATTATTCTGTGATTACAATGTAACATCCAGCCATCTATAGATTATTCCGTGGATACAATGTATCATCCAGCCATCTATAGATTATTCCATGGATCCAATGTATCATCCAGCCATCTATAGATTATTCCATGGATACAATGTAACATCCAGCCATCTATAGATTATTCTGTGGATACAATGTAACATCCAGACATCTATAGATTATTCCATGGATACAATGTAACATCCAGACATCTATAGATTATTCCATGGATACAATGTAACATCCAGCCATCTATAGATTATTCCATGGATACAATGTAACATCCAGCCATCTATAGATTATTCCATGGATACAATGTAACATCCAGACATCTATAGATTATTCTGTGATTACAATGTAACATCCAGACATCTATAGATTATTCTGTGGATACAATGTATCATCCAGACATCTATAGATTATTCCATGGATACAATGTAACATCCAGCCATCTATAGATTATTCCTTATATTCTCTCCATGTGTCTCCACCCTCCGCGCCTCTGAAATGAACGCAGGCCAGTCCCATTGCCCTGTGCAGACGTCACACTGTGATTGGGTTGAGGATGAGACAGTTTCCCAACCAGAACGGAATCCCAGTGTCCCCGCCAAGAATATTTCTTGCGTCCATCTTGGGCCAGACAGGACGCCCTCTCCCCGCTCGCTGCGTCTCAGCATCTGATGTTTTCAAACACAGCACAGCGCGATTATAACAAAGTGGAAGCCACTGGGAACAACAGCCACTCAGCCACCAAGTGGTAGGCCACGTCACATGACAGGGTCAGCGCATGCTGAAGCGCACAGTGCGCAGAAGTCACCAACTGTCTGCAGAGTCAATGGCTAAAGACCTCCAAACTTGGTGTGGCCTTCAGATGAGCCCAAAAACAGTGCGTAGAGAGCTTCATGGAATGGGTTTCCATGGCCGAGCAGCTGCATCCAAGCCTTCCATCACCAAGTGCAATGCAAAGCGTCAGATGCCGTGGTGTAAAGCCCCCAGGAGTTGGCCCCCAGGTTCGCACATATCTCAGGAGGGATTTTGGCCCACTCCTCTTGGAAGATCCTCTCCAAGTCATTAAGGTTTGGTGGCTGACGTTTGACAACTCGAACTTTCAGCTCCCTCCACAGATTTTCAATCGGATGAAGGTCTGGAGACTGGCTAGGCCACTCCAGGACCTTAATGTGCTTCTTCTTGAGCCGCTCCTTTGTTGCCTTGGCCGTGTGTTTTGGGTCATTGTCATGCTGGAACACCCATCCACCACCCATTTTCAATGCCCTGGCTGAGGGAAGAAGGTTCTCACCCAAGATTTGAGGGTACATTGCCCCGTCCATCGTCCCTTTGATGCGGTGCAGTTGTCCGGTCCCTTTAGCAGAAAAACACCCCCAAAGCAGAATGTTTCCACCACCATGTTTCACAGTTGGGATGGTGTTCTTGGGGTCATAGGCAGCATTCCTCCTCCTCCAAACACGGTGAGTTGAGTTGATGCCAAAGAGCTGGATTTTGGTCTCCTCTGACCACAACACTTCCCACCAGTCCTCCTCTGCATCATTCAGATGTTCAGTGGCAGACTTCAGACGGGCCTGGACATGGGCTTTCTTGAGCAGAGGGACCTTGCGGGCACTGCAGGATTTCAGTCCTTGTCGGCGTAGTGTGTTACCAATTGTTTTCTTGGTGACTGTGGTCCCAGCTGCCTGGAGATCATTGACAAGATCCTCACGTGTAGTTCTGGGATGATTCCTCACTGTTCTCATGATCATTGACGCTCCACGAGGTGAGATCTTGCATGGTGCACCAGACCTAGGGAGACTGACACTTGTTTTGTGTTTCTTCCATTTGTGAATGATTGCACCAACTGTTGTCACCTTCTCACCAAGCTGCTTGGCCATAGTTTGGTAGCCCAGTCCAGCCTTGTGTAGGTCTACCATCTTGTCCCTGACATCCTTGGACAGCTCTTTGGTCTTTGCCATGGTGGAGAGTTTGGAATCTGATGGTTTGATTGCTCCTGTGGACAGGTGTCTTTTATACAGGTAACACAATGAGATTAGCAGCACTCCCTTTAAGAGACTGCTTCTAATCTCAGCTTGTTACCTGTAT
This sequence comes from Staurois parvus, assembly GCF_062004578.1. Taxonomy (NCBI): domain Eukaryota; kingdom Metazoa; phylum Chordata; class Amphibia; order Anura; family Ranidae; genus Staurois; species Staurois parvus. Next base: position 91,334 of record NW_028320733.1, read on the forward strand.
GAAAGACACCTGGGAGCCAGAAATCCTGCTGAATGATAGGGGATCAAATCCTTCTTTCCCTCATGAACATGCAGATCAGTCATCATTTGTTAGACGCATTTCTGCTGAATTTGTTGTTGTATTCTGTCTCTCAGTGTTACACCGAACATTCCATTGTTAGACCGATCATTTCTGTGTGAGGGGCGAACATTCCATTGTTAGACCGATCATTTCTGTGTGAGGGGCGAACATTCCATTGTTAGACCGATCATTTCTGTGTGAGGGGCGAACATTCCATTGTTAGACCGATCATTTCTGTGTGAGGGGCGAACATTCCATTGTTAGACCGATCATTTCTGTGTGAGGGGCGAACATTCCATTGTTAGACCGATCATTTCTGTGTGAGGGGCGAACATTCCATTGTTAGACCGATCATTTCTGTGTGAGGGGCGAACATTCAGCATCAGCCGGGGAGCAAATACGCATCTCCTTCACTGTATAGTGTATGTGGATTGCTTTAACTGGCCATTTGCTTCTCCTGGTGGTGGTGAGATGCCGCTCCTCGCGGTTTGGGGGTGGGGAATCGCCATGCCCATGAATGGGTTACACTGTAGATCTGTCAGCTATGTGGGGAGATGTATCTGACATCCAGTATCCAATCAGATGACACTGCTCCAGCAAGATGCAAATGTGCTTAAGGCATGCTGAAATGATACAGAACAATATGAACCAAAGGCCACTTTAGCATGCCATCAGTGCAGATTAAGGTGCCTTAAAGTACAACTAAAGGCAAGACTTTTTATTTTAGATTTGGAAGGAGTAGTGAAGGGTTAGAACCACCGTCATGTTTTTATTGCTGTCTGCATCCCAGTTAGGGCGCTTTGCTCTCTTCGATTGTCACACAAAATGGAAGCTGCATTGCCGCCAGAACAGGAATAAAGGGAAATCTTCCAATGGGGACGCTTGGTCCTGTGACAACCATCTTCAAAGGGATTTGTGAAGATGTTGAGTCTACAAGACAGGAAGTGATGGGAAATCTCCCTGTGGGGACACAGATTTTAAAAAAAGTTTTGTTTTTATACGTTAAGAGCCCACACAGCTTGATCATTTCAGGCCAATATGGCGGCCACTCAGAGGCTGTAAATGCTGCGTCAGGTCGATCGGTTATATTCGCCCCCTGGCAGCGCTGTTTTACTTTTCTGGGTCTCCAGCAGCTCTGAGTTGTGAACTCAAACCCTAAGTACAGCTGAAGGCCCGGCCCGCTCCCCTGCGCCCACTTGGGCCGCGTCTCATCCCTCTCGCCCGGCGTCTGGGGGGCGATGAAGTCACCGCTGTATGTTCCATGTTTCTGCAGCTTTGTTCTCTTGTTCGGTCCGATCTGGGAAGGCAGATTGTGCTTTGGGATCCGGCCAACAATTACAGAGAAAACGCTTTCCTCTCCCAGTCTGCCCGGACACGTCAGGAGGGGCGCCAGGAATGACATTAACCCATTGGAGGGACCACTGAGGAATGAGGGCAGCTATGAGAGAACTGAGATCCCAGCTCATCACTACTCATACATGTGACATACGTGTGCCTGAATTATAATATACTATAGCGGTGATGTCACTCCTGTATAATATATCTTATATCCGGAGGGCGGTGATGTCACTCCTGTATAATATATCTTATATCCGGAGGGCGGTGATGTCACTCTGTATAATATATCTTATATCTGGAGAGCGGTGATGTCACTCTGTATAATATATCTTATATCTGGAGGGCGGTGATGTCACTCCTGTATAATATATTTTATATCCGGAGGGCGGTGATGTCACTCTGTATAATATATCTTATATCCGGAGGGCGGTGATGTCACTCTGTATAATATATCTTATATCTGGAGAGCGGTGATGTCACTCTGTATAATATATCTTATATCTGGAGAGCGGTGATGTCACTCTGTATAATATATCTTATATCCGGAGGGCGGTGATGTCACTCTGTATAATATATCTTATATCCGGAGGGCGGTGATGTCACTCTGTATAATATATCTTATATCTGGAGGGCGGTGATGTCACTCTGTATAATATATCTTATATCTGGAGGGCAGTGATGTCACTCCTGTATAATATATTTTATATCCGGAGGGCGGTGATGTCACTCCTGTATAATATATCTTATATCTGGAGAGCGGTGATGTCACTCTGTATAATACAGTTGCAAGAAAAAGTATGTGAACCCCTTGGGATTACGTGGAGTTTTGCATGAATTGGGCATAAAATGTGCTCTGAACGTCATCTAAGTCACAACAATAGAAGAACACAGTCTGCTGAACATAATACTACACAAACATTACATGTTGCCATGGTTTAATTGCACATAACATGTAAACATTCACAGTGCAGGGAGGAAAAAGTATGTGAACCTTTGGACTTAATAACTGGTTGACTCTCCTTTGGCAGCAATAACCTCAACCAAACGTTTCCTGTAGTTGCAGATCAGACCTGCACAACGATCTGGAGTCATTTTGGACCACTCCTCTTCACAAAACTGTTTCAGTGTAGCAATATTCTTGGGATGTCTGGTGTGAATCGCTCTCTTAAGGTCATGCCACAGCATTTGAATCGGGTTGAGGTGAGGCTCTGACTGGGCCACTCCAGAAGGCGTATTCTGTGCTGTTGCAGCCATTGTTTTGTTGAATTACTTGTATGCTTTGGGTCATTGTCCTGTTGCATCACCCATCCTCTGCGGAGCTTCAGTTGGCAGACAGATGGTCGTACGTTTTCCTGCAAAATGTCTTGATAAACTCTGGAATTCATTTTCCCATCAATGACAACAATCCGTCCAGGCCCTGAGGCAGCAAAGCAGCCCCAAACCATGATGCTCCCTCCGCCATGTTTCACAGTGGGGATGAGGTTTTGATGTTGGTGTGCTGGGCCTTTTTTTCTCCACACATAGTGTTGTGTGTTCTTCCCAAACAACTCAATCTTGGTGTCATCTGTCCACAGTATATTTTGCCAGTAGTGCTGTGGAACATCCAGGTGCTCTTTTGCAAACTTCAAACGTGCTGCAATATTCTTTTTGGACAGCAATGGCTTCCTCCGTGGTGTCCTCCCATGTACTCCATTCTTGTTTAATGTTTTCCTTATTGTAGATGTGTCAACAAAAATGTTAGCATGTGCCAGAGATTTCTGTAGGTCTTTAGCTGTCACTCTGGGATTCTTCTTTACCTCATGCAGCATTCTGCGCTGTGCTCTTGCAGTCATTTTTACAGGACGACCACATCTAAGGAGAGTAGCAACAGTGCTAAACTTTCTCCATTTGTAGACAGTCTGTCTTACCGTGGACACATGAACATCAAGGCTTTTGGAGATACTTTTGTAACCCTTTCCAGCTTCATGCAAGTCAACAATTCTTGATCGTAGGTCTTCTGAGAGCTCTTTTCTGTGAGGCACGGTTCACATCAGACAGTGCTTCTTGAAACCAGTAAACCCAAAACAGGTGTGTGTTTTTTTAAGGCAGGACAGCTGTCAGCAACACATCCAATATCATCACACTGATTGGAGTCAAGGTTGGCTCACTCCTGGCTCCAATTAGCTCTGGGAGAAGTCATTAAGCTAGGGCCTCACATACTTTTTCCTCCCTGCACTGCGAATGTTTACATGTTATGTGCAATTAAACCATGACAACATCTAATGTTTGTGTAGTATTATGTTCAGCAGACTGTGTTCTTCTATTGTTGTGACTTAGATGACGTTCAGAGCACATTTTATGCCCAATTCATGCAAAACTCCACGTAATCCCAAGGGGTTCACATACTTTTTCTTGCAACTGTATATCTTATATCTGGAGAGCGGTGATGTCACTCTTGTATAATATATCTTATATCTGGAGAGCGGTGATGTCACTCTGTATAATATATCTTATATCTGGAGAGCGGTGATGTCACTCTGTATAATATATCTTATATCTGGAGAGCGGTGATGTCACTCTGTATAATATATCTTATATCCGGAGGGCGGTGATGTCACTCCTGTATAATATATCTTATATCTGGAGAGCGGTGATGTCACTCTGTATAATATATCTTATATCTGGAGAGCGGTGATGTCACTCTGTATAATATATCTTATATCTGGAGAGCGGTGATGTCACTCTGTATAATATATCTTATATCTGGAGGGCGGTGATGTCACTCTGTATAATATATCTTATATCTGGAGGGCGGTGATGTCACTCTGTATAATATATCTTATATCTGGAGGGCGGTGATGTCACTCTGTATAATATATCTTATATCTGGAGAGCGGTGATGTCACTCTGTATAATATATCTTATATCTGGAGAGCGGTGATGTCACTCTGTATAATATATCTTATATCTGGAGGGCGGTGATGTCACTCTGTATAATATATCTTATATCCGGAGGGCGGTGATGTCACTCTGTATAATATATCTTATATCTGGAGAGCGGTGATGTCACTCTGTATGATATATCTTATATCTGGAGAGCGGTGATGTCACTCCTGTATAATATATCTTATATCTGGAGGGCGGTGATGTCACTCCTGTATAATATATCTTATATCTGGAGAGCGGTGATGTCACTCCTGTATAATATATCTTATATCCGGAGGGCGGTGATGTCACTCTGTATAATATATCTTATATCTGGAGAGCGGTGATGTCACTCCTGTATAATATATCTTATATCTGGAGGGCGGTGATGTCACTCCTGTATAATATATCTTATATCTGGAGGGCAGTGATGTCACTCTGTATAATATATCTTATATCTGGAGAGCGGTGATGTCACTCTGTATGATATATCTTATATCTGGAGAGCGGTGATGTCACTCCTGTATAATATATCTTATATCTGGAGGGCGGTGATGTCACTCCTGTATAATATATCTTATATCTGGAGAGCGGTGATGTCACTCCTGTATAATATATCTTATATCCGGAGGGCGGTGATGTCACTCTGTATAATATATCTTATATCTGGAGAGCGGTGATGTCACTCCTGTATAATATATCTTATATCTGGAGGGCGGTGATGTCACTCCTGTATAATATATCTTATATCTGGAGGGCGGTGATGTCACTCTGTATAATATATCTTATATCTGGAGGGCGGTGATGTCACTCTGTATAATATATCTTATATCTGGAGGGCGGTGATGTCACTCTGTATGATATATCTTATATCTGGAGAGCGGTGATGTCACTCCTGTATAATATATCTTATATCTGGAGAGCGGTGATGTCACTCCTGTATAATATATCTTATATCCGGAGGGCGGTGATGTCACTCTGTATAATATATCTTATATCTGGAGAGCGGTGATGTCACTTTGTATAATATATCTTATATCTGGAGAGCGGTGATGTCACTCTTGTATAATATATCTTATATCTGGAGGGCGGTGATGTCACTCCTGTATAATATATCTTATATCTGGAGGGCGGTGATGTCACTCTGTATAATATATCTTATATCTGGAGGGCGGTGATGTCACTCCTGTATAATATATCTTATATCTGGAGGGCGGCGATGTCACTCCTGTATAATATATCTTATATCTGGAGGGCGGTGATGTCACTCTGTATAATATATCTTATATCCGGAGGGCGGTGATGTCACTCTGTATAATATATCTTATATCTGGAGGGCGGTGATGTCACTCCTGTATAATATATCTTATATCTGGAGGGCGGTGATGTCACTCTATATAATATATCTTATATCTGGAGGGCGGTGATGTCACTCTATATAATATATCTTATATCTGGAGGGCGGTGATGTCACTCCTGTATAATATATCTTATATCTGGAGGGCGGTGATGTCACTCTGTATAATATATCTTATATCTGGAGGGCGGTGATGTCACTCTGTATAATATATCTTATATCTGGAGGGCGGTGATGTCACTCCTGTATAATATATCTTATATCCGGAGGGCAGTGATGTCACTCCTGTATAATATATCTTATATCTGGAGGGCGGTGATGTCACTCCTGTATAATATATCTTATATCCGGAGGGCGGTGATGTCACTCCTGTATGATATATCTTATATCTGGAGGGCGGTGATGTCACTCCTGTATAATATATCTTATATCTGGAGGGCGGTGATGTCACTCTGTATAATATATCTTATATCCGGAGGGCGGTGATGTCACTCCTGTATAATATATCTTATATCTGGAGGGCGGTGATGTCACTCTGTATAATATATCTTATATCTGGAGGGCGGTGATGTCATTCCTGTATAATATATCTTATATCCGGAGGGCGGTGATGTCACTCCTGTATAATATATCTTATATCTGGAGGGCGGTGATGTCACTCTGTATAATATATCTTATATCTGGAGGGCGGTGATGTCACTCCTGTATAATATATCTTATATCTGGAGGGCGGTGATGTCACTCTGTATAATATATCTTATATCTGGAGGGCGGTGATGTCACTCTGTATAATATATCTTATATCTGGAGGGCGGTGATGTCACTCTGTATAATATATCTTATATCTGGAGGGCGGTGATGTCACTCTGTATAATATATCTTATATCTGGAGGGCGGTGATGTCACTCTGTATAATATATCTTATATCTGGAGGGCGGTGATGTCACTCTGTATAATATATCTTATATCCGGAGGGCGGTGATGTCACTCTGTATAATATATCTTATATCCGGAGGGCGGTGATGTCACTCCTGTATAATATATCTTATATCCGGAGGGCGGTGATGTCACTCCTGTATACCTCATATCGGCAGTGTACAGCAGGGACTGTAGTTGTGATGCTGTTTGCACAGTCGGATGTTCCTTGTTCTCCAGCGGTTGGATGCGGCAGTATGTGTCGCAGTGTCGCAGTGTCGCAGTGTCGCAGTGGCGCAGTATATCGCAGTATCCAGGCCGATTGAGTTGTATAAATATTATAATGGTTCGGTCAGGAAGGATTGTACACAAAGTCACATTCCAGGGCTCACACAATCCTGTGCTCTATGGGGGTTACATGGGCTGCACTCAGGATTCCAGTTCTCATGGCGGAAAGCAGCTGTTCTCTATTACATGATGTTTATCGCCTCCAGAATGCCTTGTTGTTATAAAGACAGAAAATGCAGCCAAGACCTCTGTACACCGAGATGTGGTTCCTTCACTCCAAAACAATCCATGGATACTTCTTCAGTTTTGGATGGGGTGGGGAAGTAATAGCCCCCCAGTCAGGTTTTATATTCCAGTCTGTTCTCAGGCACTTTCAGTCCTGGTGCCAAAATTGTCAAAATTAGCCTCAAATGTATTCATAAAGACTGCCTAGGTTGGGGGTCAGCAACAGATCGATCACAATCTACCTGTCTATGGCAGCCATGTAATGGTTGATACTGACCAACAAGCGGCCCCGTCACAAGTGCTTGCACCTGATTGGAGCAGGAATAGGCATTGCAGAGCCATGGGAAGTTCTAGACTTCTAGCTGTGGGGAGACCTTGGGAGGACTTCCCCAACCTTGCTGGATGCCGCTGCATCTGAAATCAGTGAGTTTCACAAATGGATGGGAGAATTCGTACTTTGGGCAATTTTATATTAGGGGAGTAGATGTTTGTACTGAAAGGGGGTGTATTTGTGCTTGTGTTACTTACTCCTCCTGACCTCTGCACTGTATGCTGCATACTACTGACCTCTGCACTGAGTGTTACATACTACTGACACCTCCACTGTATATTACATACTACTGACCTCTGCACTGTATGCTGCATACTACTGACCTCTGCACTGAGTGTTACATACTGCTAGACTCTCCACTCTGTATTACATACTACTGACCTCTGCACTGTATATTACATACTACTGACCTCTGCACTGTGTATTACATACTACTGACACCTCCACTGTATATTACATACTACTGACCTCTGCACTGTATGCTGCATACTACTGACCTCTGCACTGAGTGTTACATACTGCTAGCCTCTCCACTCTGTATTACATACTACTGAACTCTGCACTGTGTATTACATACTACTGACACCTCCACTGTATATTACATACTACTGACCTCTGCACTGTGTATTACGTACTGCTGACACCTCCACTGTATATTACATACTACTGACCTCTGCACTGTGTATTACATACTACTGACCTCTGCACTGTGTATTACATACTACTGACACCTCCACTGTATATTACATACTACTGACCTCTGCACTCTGTATTACATACTACTGACCTCTGCACTGAGTGTTACATACTGCTAGCCTCTCCACTCTGTATTACATACTACTGACCTCTGCACTGTGTATTACATACGGCTGACACCTCCACTGTATATTACGTACAGTATATTACATATATTACGTACGACTTCTGCACTGTGCATTACATACTTCTGACCTGTGGACTGTGTGTTACATACTACTGACCTCTACAGTCTGTGTTACATACTACTGACCTCTGCACTGTGTGTTACATACTGCTGACACCTCCACTGTATATTACATACTACTGACTTCTGCACTGTGCATTACATACTTCTGACCTGTGGATTGTGTGTTACATACTTCTGACCTGTGGACTGTGTGTTACATACTACTGACCTCTACAGTCTGTGTTACATACTACTGACCTCTGCACTGTGTGTTACATACTACTGACACCTCCACTGTATATTACATACTACTGACTTCTGCACTGTGCATTATATACTTCTGACCTGTGGACTGTGTGTTACATACTACTGGCCTCTCCACTCTTCATTAGTTAATGCTAATCCCTGCTACTATTGACCTCTGCACTTTGACTTACTTACTACGGACGCCTGCACTGTGTGTTTCATACTACTGACCTTTGGGTTCCTGTGTGTATTGCACTTGCACCCTTTACTCTGTATTACATAATACTGGTCCTCTATATTCTATGTTACTTTCTCCTGACCCCTGCAACTACATTACATACTACTGACCCCTACATTCTACAATACTTACTCCTCACCCCTGCACTCTGGATTACATATGGGCAGCTAAATGGTTAGCACTTCCAACTGGCAGTACTAGGGTTGTCAGTATCCCAACCATAGCACCACCTGCCTGGAGTTTGAATGTTCTCCCTGTGCCTGCGTGGGGTTTCCTCTGGGTACTCTGGTTTCCTAACACACACCAAAGATATGCCGGTAGGTTAATTGTCTCCTGTCTAAATTTATTTATTTCAGGTACTTATATAGCCCTGTCAATTTACGCCACGCTTTACATATATATTGTACATTCACATCAGTCCCTAACCCTCAAGGGGCGTACAATCTAAGATCCCTAACCCTCAAGGGGCGTACAATCTAAGGTCCCTAACTCACATTCATACATACACATACTAGGGACAATTTAGACAGGATCCAATCCACCTACCAGCATGTCTTAGGAGTGTGGGAGGAAACCGGAGTACCTGGAGGAAGCTCACGCAGGCACAGGGAAGACATGCAAACTCCAGGCAGGTGGTGCTGTGGTTGGGACACAAACCGGCGACCCGAGTACTGCCAGGCGGAAGTGCTAACCATTTAGCCACTGTGCTGCCCTTAGCCCTAGTATGTGTATGTATGAATGTGAGTTAGGGACCTTAGATTGTACGCTCCTCGGGGGCGGGGACTGATGTGAATGTACAATATATATGTAAAGCGCTGTGTAAATTGATGGCGCTATATAAATAAATGAATAAAATAAATAAACATACTACTGACCCCCAAACTCTACGTTACTGCTGTTCCCTACGTTCTCCATTACATACTCCTGTGTGTTACTCACTGCTGACCCCTAAGTTCTGTGTTACTTACTCCTGACCTCTGCCCTTAGTGTTATATACTCCTGACCTCTGTGTTATATACTCCCGACCTCTGACCTTAGTGTTATATACTCCTGACCTCTGACCTTAGTGTTATATACTCCTGACCTCTGATATATACTCCTGCCCTCTGCCCTTAGTGTTATATACTCCTGACCTCTGACCTTAGTGTTATATACTCCTGACCTCTGACCTTAGTGTTATATACTCCTGACCTCTGACCTTAGTGTTACTTACCCTGGAGAGGATGGTGATGAGAGAGAAGGAGATATATAACAATAGGGAGAGGAGGGGGACAGTGATAATGAGGTTATATAATGATGGGAGATATAATAAAGGAGGATACAGAGATAATGGAGCAGCTGAAGCTCCATGCAGAGGTGGGATCAGAAGGTCTGTACACTGTACACTGGTGTGATGGGAAGCATTGGGATAGTCCTGACTGGTATGATGTGCTGGGCTGTATCCAGGGAATATAAGGTGACTGATGAGAGGATGGGGTACACAGGAAGATGGGGTAGACAGAGGGGATGCAGTGCAGGAGGATGGGGTACACAGGAAGATGGGGTAGACAGGAAGATGGGGTAGACAGAGGGGATGCGGTGCAGGAGGATGGGGTACACAGGAAGATGGGGTAGACAGAGGGGATGCAGTGCAGGAGGATGGGGTACACAGGAAGATGGGGTAGACAGAGGGGATGCGGTGCAGGAGGATGGGGTACACAGGAAGATGGGGTACACAGGAAGATGGGGTACACAGGAAGATGGGGTAGACAGAGGGGATGCGGTGCAGGAGGATGGGGTACACAGGAAGATGGGGTAAACAGAGGGGATGCGGTGCAGGAGGATGGGGTACACAGGAAGATGGGGTACACAGGAAGATGGGATAGACAGAGGGGATGCAGTGCAGGAGGATGGGGTACACAGGAAGATGGGGTAGACAGAGGGGATGCGGTGCAGGAGGATGGGGTACACAGGAAGATGGGGTACACAGGAAGATGGGGTAGACAGAGGGGATGCGGTGCAGGAGGATGGGGTACACAGGAAGATGGGGTAGACAGAGGGGATGTGGTGCAGGAGGATGGGGTACACAGGAAGATGGGGTACACAGGAAGATGGGGTAGACAGAGGGGATGCAGTGCAGGAGAATGGGGTACAGAGGGTTGATGGAAGACAGGAGGATGGGGCAGATAAGAGGATGGAGTACAGGGGGATGGGTTAGACAGGAGGATGGCGTATAGGAGGATGGGGTAGACAGTAAGATGGGGTATAAATGAGAGGATGGGGTAGACAGGGGGATGGGATAGACAGAAGGATGGAGTACAAGAGGATGGGGTAGACAGGAGGATTGGATAAACAGGAGGATGAAGTAGACAGAAAGGGATGGGGTAGACAAGAGGATGGGGTATACAGGGGGAGTGGATATATAGGAGGATGGGAAAGACAGGAGGATGGGAAAGACAGGAGGATGAAGCACAGGGGGTTAGGATAGAGGGGGATGGGGTACAAAGAGGATGGGGTAGATAAAAGATGGGGTAGAGGAGGAAGGGGGGTAGATAGAGGAAGGGGTACAGAAGGATGGTGCAAAAAATGAGGCAGATGAAAGATGGGGTAGAGGAGGATGGAGGATGGGTACAGGAGGAGGGGGTGAATAGAAGGGTATAGGGTACATGAGGATGGGGTAGATGGAGGAGGGGGTAGAAAGGAGGGGATTGGTTACAGGAGTATGGGGTAGATGGAGGAGGGGGTAGATGGAGTGCTGGGTATACAGGAGGATGGGGTAGATGGAGTGCTGGGTATACAGGAGGATGGGGTAGATGGAGTGCTGGGTATACAGGAGGATGGGGTAGATGGAGTACGGAGTAGACAGATGAGGGGGTAGATAGGAGGGGATGTGGTAGATCTATCATGAATGCTGCTGCAGACTCATCCACCTTACTAACCGTTCCATATCTGCCACCCAGCGGTGTATTTAGGTTTCGTGCTGCTCTAGGCAACACAAACATCAGCCCCCCTCACCCGCAGAGAGAGCCTGAAACTGACCAATACCACCACCCCCTTCCCCCCCCCCCCCCCCCCCCGTAGAGAGAGCCTGACATTGGCCAACAACACCCCTGCCCCCCCCCCCCGCCTACCCACCCAAGAGACCCTTCCTCTAACACTCATCACCCCTGCCTTCCTGGCAAGAGAAAGACACTCACCTTCACAGCTCTGGACATCCCTGGGAACTAGAGTCGGTCTCTACATACACCATTAAGCAGCCCGCAGCCTCTCTCAGATCCTACCTGGTCCCCGTGCCGCATGTGTACCCTTTTCTGTCCCTTCTTCCAGGAACGGTGCTGCCCCCCTGAAAAGTGCCGCCCTAGGCAAATGCCTTGTTTGCCTTGTGGTAAATACACCCCTGCTGCCACCCCTCTCTGCCAATCCCTCCACTGGTCTCCATTCAGTGTCCTCCACCCCTCTCTGCCAATCCCTCCACTAGCCTCCACTCAGTGTCCTCCATCCCTCTCTGCCAATCCCTCCACTGGCCTCCATTCATTGTCCTCCACCCCTCTCTGCCAATCCCTCCACTGGCCTCCATTCAGTGTCCTCCACCCCCCTCTGCCAATCCCTCCACTGGTCTCCACTCAGTGTCCTCCATCCCTCTCTGCCAATCCCTCCACTGGCCTCCATTCAGTGTCCTCCATCCCTCTCTTCCAATCCCTCCACTGGCCTCCATTCAGTGGTACAGGGGGATGGAGTAGATGGAGGAGGGTGTACATGAGGAAGGGGTACAGGGGAAAAAGTAGATGGGGAGGCAGGGGGATGGAGTAGATGGAGGAGGGGGTACAGGGGGATGGAATAGATGAAGGAGGGGATACAGGGGTTTGGAGTAGATGGAGAATGGGGTATATATGAGAGGTTGGGGTAGCTGGAGGAGGGGGTACAGGGGAATAAAATAGCTGAAGAAGGGGGGTACAGGGGGATGGGGTAGATGGAGAAGGGGGTACAGGGAGATGGAGTAGATGGAGAAGAGGGTATATAGGAGAGGATGGGGTAGATGAAGAAGAGGGTACAGGAGGATGGGGTAGATGGAGGGGGTAAAGCAGGATGGAGTACATAGAGAAGGGGGTACAGCGGGATGGGGTAGATAGAGGAGGGGGTACAGCGGGATGGGGTAGATAGAGGAGGGGGTACAGCGGGATGGGGTAGATAGAGGAGGGGGTACAGCGAAATGGGGTAGATGGAGGAGAGGGTATATAGGAGAGGATGGAGTAGATGGAGGAGGGGTACAGGGGGATGGGGTAGTTGGAGGAGGGGTATATAGGAGAGGATGGGGTATATAGGAGAGGATGGAGTAGATGGAGGAGGGGTACAGGGGGATGGGGTAGTTGAAGGAGGGGTATATAGGAGAGGATGGAGTACAGAGGGGATGGGGTAGATGGAGGAGAGGGTACAGGGGGATGGGGTAGTTGGAGGAGGGGTATATAGGAGAGGATGGGGTATATAGGAGAGGATGGAGTAGATGGAGGAGGGGTACAGGGGGATGGGGTAGTTGAAGGAGGGGTATATAGTAGAGGAGAGGGTATATAGGAGAGGATGGAGTTTATAGGAGATGAAGGAGTACAGGGGGGGGGGGGTAGATGCAGGAGGGGTATATAGTAGAGGATGGGGTATATAGGAGAGGATGGAGTAGATGGAGGAGGGGTACAGGGGGGTGGGGTAGTTGGGGGATGGGGTACAGGGGGGGGGGTAGATGGAGGAGAGGGTATATAGGAGAGGAGAGGGTATATAGGAGAGGATGGAGTAGATGGAGGAGGGGTACAGGGGGTGGGGTAGTTGGGGGATGGGGTACAGGGGGGGGGTAGATGGAGGAGAGGGTATA